>NC_047055.1:72859805-73137315 GCF_011762595.2 Tursiops truncatus | reverse complement strand
AGATACACAGAAACAGATAATGTGGTGAGTCCTGAAAGGTAGCTCTCAGAATAGAAGAGTGTACAGAAAAATAATATATTGACTCTGAAGGTGTCACGGAGGATTCTAGAGGAAGAATAAGAGTTTTTCAAGTAATTTGTTAAAATGCAAAGCAAAGCGCTATTGTCTTACATCTTTTATGTGAATAATTTCACAAGTAGCAATCAATTCTTGGGCTTCCCTGGTGATGCAGTGGTTAAGAATCTGCCTACCAACGTAGGGGACATGGGTTCCACCCTTGGTCTGGGAAGATTCCACATACCAAGAAACAACTAAGCCCCTGTGCCACAACTGCTGAGCCTGCGCTCTAGAGCCCATAAGCCACAACTACTGAGCCCACGTGCCGCAAATACTGAAGCCTGCATGGCCAGAACCCGGGCTCCACAACAAGAGAAGCCACCGCAATGAGAAGCCTGTGCACCACAACAAAGAGTAACCCCCATTCGCCACAGCTAAAGGAAGCCCGTGCACAGCAACAAAGACCCAACGCTGGGCTTCCCTGGTGGCGCAGTGGTTGAGAGTCCACCTGCCGATGCAGGGGACACGGGTTCGTGCCCCAGTCCGGGAAGATCCCACATGTCGTGGAGTGGCTGGGCCCGTGAGCCATGGCTGCTGAACCTGCGCGTCCGGAGCCTGTGCTCCACAACGGGAGAGGCCACAACAGTGAGAGGCCCACATACCGCAAAAAAAAAAAAAAATTACCCAACGCAGCCAAAAATAAATAAATAAATAAATAAATTTATTAAAAAATCAATTCTCATTTCATGGGTCCTAATTTTAGTCTGGAAAATATAGTAGATATGGAAAAATTATGTGGTTTATTTTCCAGCCCTGTCCCTTACCCTGATTGTGGAACACAGCAAAAAGCAATAACCAGAAGACATGTTTGAGTCCCAGTGCAGCCACCTTCAAATTTTGTTACTTAGTGTTTTATATATGTCTTAGTTTCTTCATCTATAAGATATGGCATACAACTGAGGATTTAACCTCCATAGAGTAAGGATGTGAATGGACCCTAATACATAGAGTGCAGTTTGGAGATATAAGAGATCATTTATATTATTTCATCCTTAGACCTCCAGATATATACCTCTTAAGCCATCTACCATCCTGGCTCAGGAAACCTTAAACTGAGTCCAGGGAAGCAAAGAATGGCTTTAGGAAACTTAATTTTTGAGCAGGTTCTTCATCTCCCTGAGTCACTGGGGTCTGTGCCTAGGGCCCCCTGGCATCTATCCCATGGTTGTCATATTGAAATATGTTGGCTGCAGGGAGTAGGGCAAGGATGTAGGAGTCAAAGGGAAAAAAGGTCTGAAAAACAGCCCAGTTGTTCCCACCACATTATTCAAACCTATCCCTAGAGCAGCTGTCTCAGCTCTGGGACATCCCTAGGTGCAGAAAGGAAATAGGGGTAACAGAATCTGGTTCTTAGCTAGGATAGGAGGTATTAAGAGAAACACTTGATTATCATCCTAGAGTAAATAACTAAAGAATGAAAGCTCTCCAGGGATCTTAAGACACCATTTGTTCCAAGCCACTCAGATGGGAATACTGAAGTCCAAAGAGATGAACGAAATTGGCCAAGGTCACAAAACTATGCAGTGGCAAAGAGGGGATTAGAATTCAGATTTCCACTTTTGCAAGGCAGACAGTTTTCTACCCCAACCACAGTCTCTTCCTAGAGATATATTTTCTCTGCTTGGAGAAGCAACTGGGGTAGTAGCAGCTGAGGGCTAGGGTCAATTTTATGCATTCTCTTGGTTATAGGCAGAATTAGTCATGAACCTTATCTTGGCAGCTGCTTTCTAAAAGTGAGGAACCAGCTGGATCTGGTGAGTGGCGCAGCACCTCTGACTCGCCTGGTTATTAAACTGCAAGAGCTTAGAGAAATCTTGGGAGAGAATCTTCACTTACTGGGATACTCTAGAGTGACTACTCTATGGTCCTTCCCAGTGAGGCTACAAAGGGAAGTTTTTTTCTCTGTAACTTCCCCTGATTGTGGCTTTCAATGTCTCTCCAGACCTCTAATCAATTGATGTAAATTGAGCACACATGTATTGATCCAGGTGGAGTATTGGGTTGAAACGTTAATCAGCAAAGACTTTGATGTACAATACATATTCTGCTACCAAAAAGTTTATGATCCATTGAAGGAGGCATATAGATACTTAAATACCCACACTGCATGACAAAGAATGCTATGTCATAATGGAAAATATTACTCTCAATTAAGTAGTCAGAGACTATTGTGTTTAAGATAGGCCTAGGAAGATAAATAAAATAGCCTTTGTTGGAAATGGGGGAGAAAGAATAACCTAACAGCCATAGAGAATAGGTTTGGGGTACAAAGGCCAAAGAGTGGAAATGAGGGGCTGAAGTGGAGAGTAAGTTGGTAGATGCCCTAGAATCCATGCTAAGGAGATAGTTTTAACTTGAACAATGGGGACACATGGAAGACAGTAAAGCAGGGGGTCTGATTTGATCAAATCTCCACTCCAGAAAGATCACTCTGAGGCTATGTGCAGGATGGATTTAGGGGGTGGAAGAAAGACTGAAGGCAAAGAGGCCTGCCTGGGTGGAGGCTGTTGCAATAGTCCAGGCACAAGTTAACAATGCTAAGAAGTTAAGAGGGTAAAAGGTACAGTAGGACACTGGCAGAATGAGTAGAAAATCAGGAAAGCATTTGAGAATGGGAGAGCTGATACCCACCCACAGTTGGTGTCAGCTTAGTGTCACAGAAAGAGTAATGGACTTGGAATCTGAAAACCTGACATCAAGTCCTGATCCATCAACTCCTGTCAGGGAATGAGATAAGGTATGTAAGAGCACTTTATTAAATTTAAATCACTGTATAGATGCAAGTAGTTTTTTTTCTTTGTTTTAGGGTGTTTTGATCTCTTTCACTGAAGAATAAGTTTACTCAAATTTCATTTATTTGGCCAGTAGTGACGTACGCTCCCAGTTTTCCAGGGGGTAAAAATGTCCTGATGTAGGCAGTACTTTACCCATTGTCCCAATGTTCTCCTTTCTTCCAAGGGGATACACCTGCAATACCAAAAAGAACCTTTGAAGGTCATATAGTTGACTTTTCAAGTGGGTCTTGGAAGTATAAAGAGGAAGGGATTCTATCTTGCACTCTTACAAACCTCTTGGTTTTGGGGTACCCAAAGGCTCTTCACTGACCAAGACCACGAGAGAATATAAGTTGAGCTGATGTGATAAGCAAGTCCTCCTGCTGAGATGTGAGTTTAAAGCTGGAGCTCTTGAAATTCAGATGAATATTGTCTTTTGCTCCCCACATGTATTAACATATTGTTGTCTAAGTACACCATGGTCCAGGAGGGGATGGCTATGGAGTAAGTATTAGGCAAAAAGTGATGAATAAGTAGTGAGAGAAAAGAAAGACATATTGGACCAAAATATGAAGTGTGATGAAGGCATAGTGACAAGTTAAGAGACGACCAAGAAATATCTTGGTAATCATCAAGAGGCTGAATCAACTGGAGATGAGGTGAGGCCAACAGCTTGAAAATAATGAGGTTCAAGAGGATTTTGATGTGTAGATCAGGAGGCCTCTCCAACTCTATAGCAGAAAGCATTTGGGGATATGGTCCTACCTGAATTCCCAGTAGAAAAATAGAGACCAATATAGAAAGAACGTGGCTTCCCAGTGATCAGTGTTGTTGAAAGGGTTAAGAAATGAGAGAAGACAAAGATTCTCAAGGAGTTGGCGAAATGGAATCCACAGAAATTGAATGGGTCGAAGCTGGACTTGGTGACTATGGTAGACACCTATGACTACCCAACAATACTGATATTCCTGCCACTGTTGTGAAGTCTCTTGCATTCTACATGGTAAACTGAAGGCAGTGCTACTGATGACATTCTATTCAACTATCCTAGAGTGTAGGGTCTTTAAAAGCAAGGATCATATCTTATCTCCATAACTCTAGGGCCAACCATAAGGCCTGAAACAAGAAGGCCTCCCAATGAATGTTTGTTGGATGAATGAATGAATGGATGGATGGATGATAAATTCTCAAGTGAAAACTAGGGAGATAGTGTAGTGTGGCAGAAAAAGTATAGTTTTTAGAGTTATAAAGAACTTGCTTCTAGTCTGCCTCATACGAGCTATGTGACTTAAAACAAGTTATTTAACTTCTCTGAGCTTCAGTTTACAATTATCCATAAAGAAAATATTATATACCTGTCCAGATTTCCCAGCACCATTAATTCAAGAGGCTGTCCTTTCTGCACTGTACATTCCTGCCTCCGTTATCAAAGATAAGGTGACCATATGTGTGTGGGTTTATCTCTGGGATTTCTATCCTGTTCCATTGATCTATCTTTCTGTTTTTGTGCCAGTACCATACTGTCTTGATTACTGTAACTTTGTAGTATGGTCTGAATTCCAGGAGCCTGATTCCTCCGGCTCCGTTTTTCGTTCTCAAGATTGTTTTGGCTATTCGGGGTCTTTTGTGTTTCCATACAAATTGTGAGATTTTGTGCTCTAGTTCTGTGAAAAATGCCAGTGGTAGTTTGATAGGGATTGCATTGAATCTGTAGATTGCTTTCGGTAGTAGAGTCATTTTCACAATACTGATTCTTCCAACACAAGAACATGGTCTATCTCTCCATCTATTTGTATCATCTTTAATTTCTTTCAACTGTGTCTTATAATTTTCTGCATACAGGTCTTTTGTCTCCTTAGGTAGGTTTATTCCTAGATATTTTATTCTTTTGGTTGCAATGGTAAATGGGAGTGTTTTCTTGATTTCACTTTCAGATTTTTCATCATTAGTGTATAGGAATGTCAGAGATTTCTGTGCATTAATTTTGCATCCTGCAACTTTACCAAATTCATTGATTAGCTCTAGTAGTTTTCTGGTAGAATCTTTAGGATCTCTATATATAGTATCATGTCATCTGCAAACAGTGACAGCTTTACTTCTTCCTTTCTGATTTGAATTCCTTTTATTTCCTTTTCTTCTCTGATTGCTGTGGCTAAAACTTCCAAAACTATGTTGAATAAGAGTGGTGAGAGTGGGCAAACTTGTGTTGTTCCTGATCTTAGTGGAAATGTTTTCAGCTTTTCACCATTGAGGATGATGTTGGCTGTGGGTTTGTCATATCATATATGGCCTTTATTATGTTGAGGAAAGTTCCCTCTATGCCTACTTTCTGCAGGGTTTTTATCATAAGTGGGTGTTGAATTTTGTCAAAAGCTTTCTCTGCATCTATTGAGATGATCATATGGTTTTTCTCCTTCAATTTTTTAATATGGTTTATCACATTGATTGATTTGCGTATATTGAAGAATCCTTGCATTCTTGGAATAAACCCTACTTGATCATGGTGTATCATCTTTTTAATGTGCTGTTGGATTCTGTTTGCTAGTATTTTGTTCAGGATTTTTGCATGTATGTCCATCAGTGATATTGGCCTGTAGTTTTCTTTCTTTGTGACATCCTTGTCTGGTTTTGGTATGAAGGTGATGGTGGCCTCGTAAAAGGAGTTTGGGAGTGTTCCTCCCTCTGCTATATTTTGGAAGAATTTGAGAAGGATAGGTGTTAGCTCTTCTCTAAATGTTTGATAGAATTCGCATGTGAAGCCGTGTGGTCCTGGGCTTTTGCTTGTTGGAAGATTTTTAATCACAGTTTCAATTTCAGTGCTTGTGATTGGTCTGTTCATATTTTCTATTTCTTCCTGATTCAGTCTTGGCAGGTTGTGCCTTTCTAAGAATTTGTCCGTTTCTTCCAGATTGTCCATTTTATTGGCAGAGAGTTGCTTGTAGTAATATTTCATGATCTTTTGTATTTCTGCAGTGTCAGTTGTTTCTTCTCCTTTTTCATTTCTAATTCTATTGATTTGAGTATTCTCCCTTTTTTTTTGGATGAGTCTAGCTAATGGTTTATCTATTTTTTTAATCTTCTCAAAGAACCAACTTTTAGTTTTATTGATCTTTCCTATTGTTTCCTTCATTTCTTTTTCATTTATTTCTGGTCTTATTTTTATGATTTCTTTCCCTCTGTTAACTTTGGGTTTTTTTTTGTTCTTCTTTCTCTAATTGCTTTAGGTACAAGGCTAGGTTGTTTATTCGAGATGTTTCCCGTTTCGTAAGGTGGCCTTGTATTGCCATAAACTTCCCTCTTAGAACTGCTTTTGCTGCATCCCATAAGTTTTGGGTCGTCGTGTCTCCATTGTCATTTGTTTCTAGGTATTTTTTGATTTCCTCTTTGATTTCTTCACTGATCACTTCGTTAATAAGTAGTGTATTGTTTAGCCTCCATGTGTTTGTATTTTTTACAGGTCTTTTCCTGTAATTGATATCTAGCCTCATAGCGCTGTGATCGGAAAAGATACTTGATACAATTTCAATTTTCTTAAATTTACCAAGATTTGATTTGTGACCCAAGATATGATCTATCCTGGAGAATGTTGCATTAGCACTTAAGAAAAATGTGTATTCTGTTGTTTTTGGATGGAGTGTCCTATAAATATCAATTAAGTCCATCTTGTTTAATGTATCATTTAAAGTTTGTGGTTCCTTATTTACTTTCATTTTGGATGATCTGTCCATTGGTGAAAGTGGGGTGTTAAAGTCCCCTACTATGAATGTGTTACTGTCAATTTCCCCTTTTATGGCTGTTAGTATTTGCCTTATGCATTGAGGTGCTCCTATGTTGGGTGCTCCTATGTTCGGTGTAAACAATATTTACAATTGTTTTATCTTCTTCTTGGATCGATCCTTTGATCATTATGTAGTGTCCTTCTTAGTCTCTTGTAATACTCTTTATTATAAAGTCTATTCTGTCTGATATGAGAATTGCTACTCCATCTTTCTTTTGGATTCCATTTGCATGGAATATCTTTTTCTATCCCCTTACTTTCAGTCTGTATGTGTCTCTAGGTCTGAAGTGGGTCTCTTGTAGACAGCATATGGATACTGTTTTTGTATCCATTCAGCCAATCTCTGCCTTTTGGTGGGAGCATTTATTCCATTTACATTAAGGTAATTATAGATATGTATGATCATATTCCCATTTTTTAATTGTTTTGTGTTCGTTATTGTAGGTCTTTTACTTCTCTTGTGTTTCTTGCCTAGAAAAGTTCCTTTAGCATTTGTTGTAATGCTGGTTTGGTGATGCTGAACTCTCTCAGCTTTGCTTGTCTGTAAAGGTTTTAATTTCTCCATCAATCCTGAATGAGATCCTTGCTGGGTAGAGTAAGATTGGTTGCAGGTTTTTCTCCTTCATCACATTAAATATGTCCTGCCACTCCCTTCTGGCTTGCAGAGTTTCTGCTGAAAGATCAGCTGTTAACCTTATGGGGATTCTCTTGTGTGTTATTCATTGTTTTTCCCTTGCTACTTTTAATATGCTTTCCTTGTATTTAATTTTTGACAATTTGATTAATATGTCTTGTCGTATTTTTCCTTGGATTTATCCTGTACGGGACTCTCTGTGCTTCCTGGACTTGATTAACTATTTCCTTTCCCATATTAGGGAAGTTTTCAACTATAATCTCTTCAAATATTTTCTTAGTCCCTTTCTTTTTCTCTTCTTCTTCTGGAACCCTTATAATTCGAATGTTGGTGCTTTTAATGTTGTCCCAGAGATCTCTGAGACTGTCCTCAGTTCTTTTCATTCTTTTTTCTTTATTCTGCTCTGCAGTAGTTATTTCCACTATTTTATCTTCCAGGTCACTTATCCGTTCTTCTGCCTCAGTTATTCTGCTATTGATCCCATCTAGAGTATTTTTTATTTCCTTTATTGTATTGTTCATCATTGTTTGTTTCATCTTTAGTTCTTCTAGGTCCTTGTTAAATGTTTCTTGCATTTTGTCTATTCTATTTCCAAGATTTTGGAACATCTTTACTATCATTATTATGAATTCTTTTTCAGGTAGACTACCTAGTTCATCTTCATATGTTAGGTCTGGTTGGTTTTAATCTTGCTCCCTCATCTGTGGTGTGTTTTTCTGTCTTCTCATTTTGCTTATCTTACTGTGTTTGGGGTCTCCTTTTTGCAGGCTGCAGGTTCATAGTTCCCGTTGTTTTTGGTGTCTGTCTCCAGTGGCTAAGGTTGGGTCAGTGGGTTGTGTAGGCTTCCTGGTGGAGGGGACAAGTGCCTGTGTTCTGGTGGATGAGGCTGGATCTTGTCTTTCTGGTGGGCAGGTCCACATCTGGTGGTGTGTTTTGGGGTGTCTGTGGCCTTATTATGATTTTAGGCAGCCTCTCTGCTAATGGATGGGGTTTTGTTCCTGTTTTTCTAGTTTTTGGCATAGGGTGTCCAGCACTGTAGCTTGCTGGTCATTGAGTGAAGGTGGGTGCTGGCGTTGAGATGGAGATCTCTGGGAGATTTTCACCATTTGATATTATCTGGAGCTGGGAGGTCTCTTCTGGACCAGTGTCCTGAAGTTGGCTCTCCCTCCTCAGAGGCACAGCACTGATTCTTGGGTGCAGCACCAAAGGCCTTTCATCCACATGGCTCAGAATGAAAGGGAGAAAATGTAGGGAGAAAGAATTAGCAGAAGTAGAAGGAAAGAACGAATGGAAGGAAGGAAGGAAGGAAGCAAGGAAGGAAGAAAGAAAGAAGGAAAGAAGGAAAGAAAGAAAGAAAGGAGGGAGTTTGGGAGTGAGGGAGTGAGAGACAGTGGGAGGAAGGAAGGAAGGAAGGAAAGAAGGAGGGAAGGAAGGAAAAAAGAAAGAAAGAAAGAATATAAAGTAAAATAAAATAAAGTAAAATATAATAAAGTTATTAACTTAAAAAATAATCGTTAAGAAAAAAAAATTTTTTTAATGAACGGATAGAACCTTAGGACAAATGGTGGAAGCAAAGCTATACAGACGAAATCTCATATAGAAACATACACACTCACAAAAAGAGGAAAAGGGGAAAAAATCATAAATCTTGCTCTCAAAGTCCACCTCCTCAACTTGGGATGGTTCATTGTCGAAAGGAGGAAAGGAAGGAAAGAAAGAAAGAAGACAAAGTAAAATAAAATAAAGTTATTAAAATCAAAAATAATTATTAAGAAAAATAATAAAAAAAAAACGGATGGATAGAACCCTAGGACAAATGGTGGAAGCAAAGCTATACACACAAAATCTCACACAGAAGCATACACATACACACTCACAAAAAGTGGAAAGGGGGAAAAATCCTAAATCTTGCTCTCAAAGTCCACCTCCTCAATTTGGGATGATTTGTTGTCTAAAGGAGGGAAGGAAGGAAAGAAAGAAAGAAAGAAAGAAAAGATAAAGTAAGATAAAATAAAATAAAGTTATTAAAATAAAAAATAACTATTAAGAAAAGAAAAAAACAGATGGATAGAACCCTAGGACGAATGGTGGAAGCAAAGCTATACAGAAAAAATCTCACAGAGAATCATACACATAGACACTCAAAAAAAGAGGAAAAGTGGAAAAAATCATAAATCTTGCTCTCAAAGTCCACCTCCTCAATTTGGGATGACTCGTCTGTTCATGTATTCCACAGATGCAGGATACATCAAGTTGATTGTGGAGCTTTAATCCGCTGCTTCTGAAGCTGCTGGGAGAGATTTCCCTTTCTCTTCTTTGTTCTCACAGCTCCCAGATTTGGCCCCGCCTCTGCATGTAGGTCGCCAAAGGGCGTCTGTTTTTCGCTCAGACAGGACGTGGTTAAAGGAGCCGCCGATTTGGGGGCACTGGCTGACTCAGCCTGTGAGGAGGGAGGGGCATGGGGTGCGGGGCGAGCTTGCGGCGGCAGAGGCCAGCATGACGTTGCACCAGCCTGAGGCTCACCGTGCGTTCTCCCGGGGAAATTATCCCTGGATCCCAGGGACCTGGCAGTGGTGGGCTGCACAGGCTCCCCGGAAGGGAGGTGGCGAGTGACCTGTGCTCGCACACAGGCTTCTTGGTGGCGGCAGCAGCAGCCTCAGCGTCTCCTGCCCGTCTCTGGGGTCCGTGCTTTCAGCTGCGGCTCGCGCCCGTCTCTGGAGCTCCTTTAAGTAGCGCTCTTAACCGCCTCTCCTCGCGCACCAGGAAACAAAGAGGGAAAAAATAGTCTCTTGCCTCTTCAGCAGCTCCAGAACTTTTCCCGGACTCCCTCCCGGCTAGCCGTGGTGCACTAACCCCTGCAGGCTGTGTTCACGCCTCCAACCTCAGTCCTCTCCCTGCACTCTGACCAAAGCCCGAGCCTCAGCTTGCAGCCCCGCCCACCCCGGCGGGTGAGCAGACAAGCCTCTCGGGCTGGTGAGTGCTGGTCGGCACCGATCCTCTGTGCGGGAATCTCCCCACTTTGCCCTCCGCACCCCTGTTGCTGCACTCTCTTCCACGGAGCCGTAGCTCCCACTCTCCACCACCCGCAGTCTCCGCCCGCGAAGGGGCTTCCTAGTGTGTGGAAACCTTTCCTCCTTCACAGCTCCCTCCCACTGGTGCAGGTCCCGTCCCTATTCTTTTGTCTCTTTTCTTTTTTTCTTTTGCCCTACCCAGGTACATGGGGAGTTTCTTGCCTTTTGGGAGGTCTGTGGTCTTGTGCCAGCGTTCAGTAGGTGTTCTGTAGGAGTTGTTCCACGTGTAGATGTATTTCTGGTGTATCTGTGGGGAGGAAGGTGATCTCTGCATCTTACTCTTCTGCCATCTTCCCCTCGTCCCTCTTGTCAAAATCTTTCTATCCATCTGTTGAGATGATCATATGGTTTTTATTCTTCAATTTCTTAATATGGTGTATCACATTGTTAGATTTGCATATATTGAAGAATCCTTGCATCCCTGGGATAAATCCTACTTGATCATGGTGTATGATCCTTTCAATGTGTTGTTGGTTTCTCTTTGCTATTATTTTGTTGAGGATTTTTGCATCTACATTCATCAGTGATATTGGTCTGTAATTTTCATTTTTTTAAATTATCTTTATCTGGTTTTGGTATCTGGGTGATGAGGGCCTCATAGAATGAGCTTGGGGGTGTTCCCTCCTCTGCAATGTTTTGGAAGAGTTTGAGAATGTTGGGTGTTACCTCTTCTCTAAATGTTTGATATAATTCACCTGTGAAGTCATCTTGTCCTGAAATTTTGTTTGTTGGCAGATTTTTAATCACAGTTTCAATTTCATTACTTGTGATTGGTCTGTTCATATTTTCTATTTCTTCCTGGTTCACTCTTGGAAGGTTGTGCATTTCTAAAAATTTGTCCATTTCTTCCAGGTTGTCCATTTTATTGGCACATAATTCCTTGTAGCAATGTATCTTGATCCTTTGTATTTCTGCAGTGTCAGTTGTTACTTCTCCTTTTTCATTTCTAATTCTATTGACTTGAGTCTTCTCCCTTTTTTTCATGATAAGTCTGGCTAATGATTTATCAATTTTGTTCATGTTCTCAAAGAACCAGCTTTTAGTTCTATTCATCTTTGCTATCATTTCCTTCATTTCTTTTTCATTTATTTCTGATCTGAACTTTATGATCTCTTTCCTTCTGCTAACTTTGGGATTTTTTTTTTGTTCTTCTTTCTCTAATTGCTTTAGGTGTAAGGTTAGATTGTTTATTTGAGATGGTTCTTGTTTCTTGAGGTAGGATTGTGTTGCTATAAACTTCCCTCTTAGAACTGCTTTTGCTGCATCCCATAGGTTTTGGGTTGTCGTGTTTTCATTGCCATCTATCTCTACATATTTTTTTATTTCATCTTTGATTTCTTCAGTGATCTCTTGGTTATTTAGTAACGTATTGTTTAGCCTCCATGTGTTTTTGTTTCTTACGTTTCTTTCCCCTGTAATTCATTTCTAATCTCATAGCATTGTGTTCAGAAAAGATGCTTGATATGATTTCAATTTCTTAAATTTACTGTGGCTTGATTTGTGACCCAAGGTGTGATCTATCCTGGAGAATGTTCCATGAGCACTTGAGAAGAACGTGTAAACTGTGGTTTTGGGCAGAATATCCTATAAATATCATTTAAATCTATCTGGTCTATTGTGTCATTTAAAGCTGTGTTTCCTTATTTATTTTCGTTTTGGATGATCTGCCCATTGGTGTAAGTGAGGTGCCATAGTCCCCCACTATTTTTTTGTTACTGTTGATTTCCTCTTTTAGAGCTGTTAGCAGTTGCCTTATGTATTGTGGTGCTTCTACGTTGGGTGCATATATATTTATAATTGTTCTATCTTCTTCTTGGATTGAGCCCTTGATCATTATGTAGAGTCCTTCCTTGTCTCTTGCAACATTCTTTATTTTAAAGTCTATTTTATCTGATATGAGTATTGCTACTCCAGCTTTCTTTTGATCTCCATTTACATGGAATATCTTTTTCCATCCCCTCACGTTCATTCTCTATGTGTCCCTAGGTCTGAAGTGGGTCTCTTGTTGACAGCATATATACGGGTCTTGTTTTTGTATCCATTCAGCAAGCCTGTGTCTTTTGGTTGGAGCATTTAATCCATTCCTGTTTAAGGTAATTATCGATATGTATGTTCCTATGACCATTTTCTTAATTGTTTTAGGTTTGTTTTTGTAGGTCCTTTTCTTCTCTTGTATTTCCCACTTAGAGAAGTTCCTTTAGCATTTGTTGTAGAGCTGGTTTGGTGGTGCTGAATTCTCTTAGCTTTTGCTTGTGTGTAAAGCTTTTGATTTCTCCATCGAATCTGAATGAGATCCTTGCTGGGTAGAGTAATCTTTGTTGTAGGTTCTTCCCTTTCATCACTTTAAGAATATCATGCCACTCCCTTCTGGCTTGAAGAGTTTCTGCTGAGAAATCAGCTGTTAACCTTATGGGAGTTCCCTTGTATGTTATTACTCATTTTTCCTTTGCTGCTTTCAATAATTTTTCTTTGTCTTTAATGTTTGCCAGTTTGATTACTATGTATCTCGGCGTGTTTCTCCTTGGGTTTATCCTGTATGGGACTCACAGAGCTTCCTGGACTTGGGTGGCTATTTCCTTTTCCATGTTATGGAAGTTTTCGATTATAATCTCTACAAATATTTTCTCTGGTCCTTTCTCTCTCTCTTCTCCTTCTGGGACCCCTATAATTAGGGTGTTGTTTCATTTCATGTTGTCTCAGAGGTGTCTTAGGCTGTCTTCATTTCTTTTCATTCTTTTTTCTTTATTATGTTCCACAGCAATGAATTCCACCATTCTGTCTTCCAAGTCACTTATCCGTTCTTCTGCCTCAGTTTTTCTGCTATTGATTCCTTCTAGTGTAGTTTTCTTTTCAGTTATGATATTGTTCATCTCTGTTTGTTTGTTCTTTATTTCTTCTGAGTCTTTGTTAAACATTTCTTGTGTCTTCTCAATCTTTGTCTCCATTCTTTTTCCGAGGTCCTGGATCATCTTCACTATCATTATTCTGACTTCTTTTTCTGCAAGGTTGCCTATCTCCACTCCATTTAGTAGTTTTTCTGGGGTTTTATCTTGTTCCTTCAGCTGGTACATGCTCTCTGCCTTTTCATCTTGCCTATCTTTCTGTGAATGTGGTTTTTGTTCCACAGGCTACAGGACTTTAATTCTTCTTGCTTCTGCTGTCTGCCCTCTGGTGGATGAGGCTATCTAAGAACTTTCATTTATTGTTGCTCTGAAGTTTATGATTTCTTTCCTTCTGCTAACTTTGGAATATTTTTGTTCTTCTTTCTCTAATTGCTTTAGGTGTAAGTTTAAGTTGTTTATTTGAGGTGTTTCTTGTTTCTTAAGGTAGGATTGTGTTGCTGTAATCTTCCCTCTTTGAACGGCTTTTGTTGCATCGCATAGGTTTTGGGTCGTCGTGTTTTCATTGTCATTTGTTTCTAAGTATTTTTTTTTATTTCCTCTTTGATTTGTTCAGTGATCTCTTGGTTATTAAGTAGTGTATTGTTTAGCTTCCATGTGTTTTTATTTTTTACAGATTTTTTCCTGTAATTGTTATCTACTCTCATAGTCTTTTGGTCAGAAAAGATACTTGATATGATTTCAATTTTCTTAAATTTACCTGGGCTTGATTTGTGACCCAAGATACGATCCATCCTGGAGAATGTTCCATGAGCAGTTGAGAAGAAGGTGTATTCTGTTGTTTTTGGATGGAATGTCCTATAAATATCAATTAAGTCCATCTTGTTTAACGTATCATTTAAAGCTTGTGTTTCCTTATTTATTCTCATTTTAGATGATCTGTCCATTGCTGAAAGGGTTGTGTTAAAGTCCCCTACTATGATTTTGTTACTGTCAATTTCCACTTTTATGGTTGTTAGTATTTGCCTTATGTATTGAGGTGCTCCTATGTTGGGTGCATAAATATTTACAATTGTTATATATTCTTCTTGGATTGATCCTTTGATCATTATGTAGTGTCCTTCTTTGTCTCTTGTAATAGTCTTTGTTTTGAAGCCTATTTTATCAGATATAAGAATTGCCACTCCAGCTTTCTTTTGATTTTGATTTGCATGGAATATCTTTTCCCATCCCCTCACTTTCAGTCTGTATGTGTCCCTATATCTGAAGTGGGTCTCTTGTAGACAGCATATATGTGGGTCTTGTTTTTCTATCCATTCAGCCTGTCTATATCTTTTCGTTGGAGCCTTTAATCCATTTACATGTAAGGTAATTATCGATATTTATGTTCCTATTCCCATTTTCTTAATTGTTTTGGGTTTGTTATTGTTGGTCTTTTCCTTCTCTTGTGTTTACTTCCTAGAGATGTTCCTTTAGCATTTCTTGTAAAGCTGGTTGGTGGTGCTGAATTCTCTTAGCTTTTGCTTGTCTGTAATGGTTTTAAGTTCTCCATCAGAACTGAATGAGATCCTTGCTGGGTAGAGTAATCTTGGTTGCAGGTTTTTCTCCTTCATCACTTTTAGAATATCATGCCACTCCCTTCTGGCTTGCAGATTTTCTGCTGAAAGATCAGCTTCTAACCTGATGGGGATTCCCTTGTATGTTATTTGTTCTTTATCCCTTGCTGCTTTTAATATTTTTTCTTTGTATTTAATTTTTGATAGTTTGATTAATATATGTCTTGCGTGCTTCTCCTTGGATTTATCCTGTATGGGACTTTCTGTGCTTGCTGGACTTGATTAACTACTTCTGTTCCCATATTAGGGAAGTTTTCAACTATAATCTCTTCAAATATTTTCTCAGTCCCTTTCTTTTTCTCTTCTTCTTCTGGGACCACTATAATTTGAATGTTGGTGCATTTAATGTTGTCCCAGATGTTTCTGAGATTGTCTTCAATTCTTTACATTCTTTTTTCTTTATTCTGCTCTGCAGTAGTTATTTCCACTATTTTATCTTCCAGGTCACTTATCCATTCTTCTGCCTCAGTTATTCTGCTACTGATTCCTTCTAGAGAATTTTTAATTTCATTTATTGTGCTGTTCATCACTGTTTGTTTGCTCTTTAGTTCTTCTAGGTCCTTGTTAAACGTTTCCTGTATTTTCTCCATTCTATTTCAAAGATTTTGGATCATCTTTGCTATCATTATTCTGTATTCTTTTTCAGGTAAGACTTCCTATTTCCTCTTCATTTGTTAGGTCTGATGGGTTTTTACCTTGCTCCTTCATCTGCTGTGTGTTCTGCTGTCTTCTCATTTTTCTGAACTTACTGTGTTTGAGGTTTCCTTTTTGCAGTCTGCAAGTTTGTAGTTCCCATTGGTTTTGGTGTCTGCCCCCAGTGGCAACGGTTGGTTCAGTGGCTTGTGTAGGCTTCCTGGTTGAGGGGACTAGTGCCTGTGTTCTGGTGGATGAGGCTGGATCTTGTATTTCTGGTGGACAGTTCCACGTCTTGTGGTGTGTTTTATGGTGTCTGTTTCCTTATTACGTTTTTAGGCAGCCTCCCTGCTAATGGATGGGGTTGTGTTCCTGTTTTGCTAGTTCTTTGGCATAGGGTGTCCAGCACTGTAGCTTGCTGGTCATTGAGTGGAGTTCAGTCTTAGCATTGAGATGGAGATCTCTGGGAAATTTTCACTGTTTGCTATTATGTGGAGCTGGGAGTTCTCTGGTGGACCAATGTCCTGAACCTGGCTCTCCCACCTTTGAGGCACAGTCCTGATGCCTGGCTGGAGCACCAAGAGCCTGTCATCCACCTTGTTCAGAATAAAATGGAGAGAAAAAGAAACAGAGAAAGAAGATAAAAGAAAATGAAATAAAAGATGAAATAAAATTATTCAAATGTAAAATAATAAATAATTATTTAAAAAATTAAAACGTAATAGAAAAAAGAAAGAAGAGAGCAACCAAACCAAAAGACAAATCCACCAATGTTAACAAGCACTAAAAAGTATACTAAAAAAGAAAAAAACAAACAAAAAAAGGATAGAGAGAACCATCGGACAAATGGTAAAAGCAAAGCTATACAGACCAAATCAACCACAGAAGCATACACATACACACTCACAAAAAGTAAAAAAGGGGAAAAATATATATATATATCGTTGCTCCCAACGTCCACCTCCTCAGTTTGGTATGATTCATTGCCTATTCAGGTATTCCACAGATGCAGGGTACATCAAGTTGATTGTGGAGATTTAATCCGCTGCTCCTGAGGCTGCTAGGAGAAATTTCCTTTTCTCTTCTTTGTTTGCACAGCTCCTGAGTTTCAGGTTTGGACTTGGCACCACCTCTGCGTGTAGGTTGCCTGAGGGCATCTGTTCCCCACTCAGACAGGATGGGGTTAAAGTAGTAGCAGCTTTCGGGGGCTCTGGATCACTCAGGCTGGGGGGAAGGAGGGGTACAGAGTGTGGGGCGAGCCTGCAGCGGCAGAGGTTTTCATGACTTTGCACAATCCTGAAGCATGCTGTGTGTTCTCCCAGGGAAGTTGTCCCTGTATCACGGGACCCTGGCAGTGGCGGGCTGCACAGGCTCCTGGGAGGGGATGTGTGGATAGTGACCTGTGCTTGTACACAGGCTTCTTGGTGACTGCAGCAGCAGCCTTAGCATATCATGCCTGTCTCTAGTGTCCACACTGATAGCCGCAGCCTGTGCCCATCTCTGGAGCACATTTAACTGGTTAATTCCCTTTCCTCACGCACCAGGAAACAAAGAGGTAAAAAAACAAAGAGGTAAAAAAAAGTCTTTTTACTTCCATTTCTCTAGGAGGTGGGCCAAAAATGATCTTGCTGTGATATACGTCATAGAGTGTTCTGCCTATGTTTTCCTCTAAGAGTTTGACAGTGTCTGGCCTTACATTTAGGTCTTTAATCCATTTTGAGTTTATTTTTGTGTATGGTGTTAGGGAGTGTTCTAATTTCATACTTTTACATGTACCTGTCCAGTTTTCCCAGCACCACTTATTGAAGAGGATGTCTTTTCCCCACTGTATATTCCTGCCTCCTTTATCAAAGATAAGGTGACCATATGTGCATGGGTTTATCTCTGGGCTTTCTATCCTGTTTCATTTATCTATATTTCTGCTTTTGTGGCAGTACCATACTGTTTTGATTACTGTAGCTTTGTAGTATAGTCTGAAGTCACGGAGCCTGATTCCTCCAGCTCCATTTTTCGTTCTCAAGATTGCTTTGACTATTCAGGTCTTTTGTGTTTCCAAACAAATTGTGAAATTTTTTGTTCCAGTTCTGTGAAAAATGCCAGTGGTAGTTTGATAGGGATTGCATTGAATCTGTAGATTGCTTTGGGTAGTAGAGTCATTTTAATTTCTTTCATTACTGGGCATATACCCTGAGAAAACCATAATTCAAAAAGAGTCATGTACCAAAATGTTCATTGCAGCTCTATTTACAATAGCTAGGACATGGAAGCAACATAAGTGTCTATCATTGGATGAATGGATAAAAAGATGTGGCACATGTATACAATGGAATATTACTCAGCCATAAAAAGAAACGAAATTGAACTATTTGTAGTGAGGTGGATGGACCTAGAGTCTGTCATACAGAGTGACGTAAGTCAGAATGAGAAAAAACAAATACCATATGCTAACACCTATATACGGAATCTAAGGGGGAAAAAAGGTCATGAGGAACCTAGGGGTAAGACGGGACTAAAGACACAGACCTACTAGAGAATGGACTTGAGGATATTGGGAGGGGGAAGGGTAAGCTGTGACAAAGTGAGAGAGTGGCATGTACATATATACACTACCAAACATAGAATAGATAGCTAGCGGGAAGCAGCCGCATAGCACAGGGAGATCAGCTTGGTGCTTTGTGATCACCTAGAGGGGTGGGATAGGGAGGGTGGGAGGGAGGGAGATGCAAGAGGGAAGAGATATGGGAACATATGTATATGTATAACTGATTCACTTTGTTATAAAGCATAAACTAACACACCACTGTAAAGCTATTATACTCCAATTAAGTTGTTAAAATAAAAAAAAAAAAAGGTTTCTTGCCTCTTTGGCAGCTCCAGACTTTTCCCGGACTCCCCCGTGGCTAGCTTTGGCACACTATCCCCCTTCAGGCTGTGTTCATGCAGCCAACCCCAGTCCTCTCCCTGGGATCCGACTGAAGCCAGAGCCTCAGCTCCCAGCCCCCAGCCATCCCAGCAGGTGAGCAGACAACACACTCAGGCTGGTGAGTGCTCATCAGCAGTGATCCTCTGTGCAGGAATCTCTCCACTTTGCCCTCTGCACCTCTGTTGCTGTGCTCTCCTCCATGGCTCTGAACTTCCCCCTCTGCCACCTGCAGTCTCTGCCCACGAAGGGGCTTCCTAGTGTGTGGAAACCTTTCCTTCTTCACAGCTCCCTCCCACTGGTGCTGGTCCCGTCCTTATTCTTTTCTCTCTGTTTTTTCTTTTGCCCTACCCAGGTACGTTGGGAGTTTGTTGCCTTTTGGGAAGTCTGAAGTCTTCAGCCAGCATTCAGTAGGTGTTCTGTAGGAGTTGTTCCACATGTAGATGTATTTCTGATGACTTGTGGGGAGGAAGATGATCCCCATGTCTTACTTTCCTGCCATATTGAAGCTCCTCTCAGCCCCATACAATTTTATCACATGTGTAGGTTTGCGGGACCAACACCACAGTCAAGTTGCAGAACAGTTCCATCACCATAAGTATGTATTGTATTACCTTTTCAGAACCATGTATTCCTTCTGTTACCCTTTTATAGCCACCTCTATCTTCTTGCCCTTCCCTCTCCTAACTCCTGGAATTGGGATGTATGTGTTGGTATAAATTCTACTGTAAATGTGTGTAGAATTCTTGAAACAATCTAGTCTGGGCATTTTATTTTTCTGGAGATTTTTAATCAGTTTTTTAATGATTGTACGACTATTCCGATTACCTATTTCATCTTGGTTGAGTTTCAGTCGTTTGTGGCTTTCAAAGAATCAGTCCATTTGTATTAAGCTGTCAAGTTTATGAGTGTAAGACATCCTGCTCCTGTGCTGTTCCTCCAAGCCTAGGGCTTCGAACCAGTTAGCCTTTTCTTACTACCTTCCACAGTTCTCCTTCCTTGCCTATTGGCATTATTGCTAGGGTTTTTAGTTTTCCTTAGCAGGGAAAAGCAGAGAGAATGTCATCTTGTCTGGTCTATGCCATCTTGTCTGGACCAGAAGTCTGAGGAAGGTATTTTTATGTCATGTTAGGCAAAATCATTCTGCCATGTGGGGCTTCTCAGGGCTCCATCCCATTGCAGCCATTCTACCATACCAAGAGTTGAGATAGAAGGAGGTGGGTGGAGAACTGATCCTCCAAAAAGGTCAAGCCTGGAAGCTAGATTTCTGGGCATTTTAATGTGTAATGAACATGTTGGTAAGTCTCTGGGGCTGGATCTAAGTCCCCATCCAGAAGCTCTTTGTGCTGCAAAAGCCTGCAATTTGAGTCCACATCCACCCCCATGAATCTTTTTCTTCTTTAGAAGGGCCAAGAAGGTCCTCACCCTGACTGTCTCAGGTTTCCTTGGCTTTCTATCTGGGAGTTTGGGCTCTGGTTTTTCAGCCATTGCCTGGCCTTTAAGCTAGCAGGCTGGGATTCCAGGGCTCTGAAACCGTTACAGGCCAATGTTTTCCACATAGTGGACAACCTGGGGCTAAAGGGGTTTGCTGGAGCACAAGAGAAAAGTTATTCTGCTCAGGCATCCATACCATAAAGCCAGACCTTCATTCTCCATCTGAGTCTTTTGTCTTAGATCTATGGAATTTTCTAGTTTGGAGAGCATTCACAATTCATAGTGTCTATCCTTTTTTGTATAATTGGAGAATAGTAGAGAAGAGAAGGAGCCCACCTGAAATCACCCAGTGAGTCAGTGAGAGATCCAAGGCTAAGACTTAAGTCTCCTGACTTTTAAGGCTCTTCCCACCAAACTAAATATTAGCAGCCATAGATTTTTAGTGTGAGAGGATTCAGTGTAAGGAGATTTCATAGTAACATGGGAAAACTGGGTTATGTCCAAAAGAGTGTGAACAGTCTGGAGAAGGGGCTTCTAATAAGGACCATGAGGAACTTTTGAAGGAACCAAAGCTATTTAGTCTGGAGAACACATTAGGGAGATATGTTCTCTATGTTTAGGTCTTTAAAGGACTATCATGGGAGGAGGGAGCAGATGGGCTCTGGGTGGTGCCAGGTGATAAAGCTAGGGCCTATGGGTGGAAGCCACAGGAAGATAAATTTCAGCTTAACAGAAGAAATAAATGTCTAATGATAGAGTTTTTCAGAGATGGGATGGGCTGTCTCAGAAAGGAGCAAGCTCCCTGTCATTGAAAGTATGCAGCAAGGACCAGAAAAACATTTGTAAGTGTTGTGGTAGAAGCAATTCATGGCTTAGATGGGTGTGGTGGTGGTGGGAGATTGAACCAACAGATCTTTGAGGTCACCTCCAACTATGACTCTACAAATCTGTCATCCTGACTAAATTGTCTACTTATGTGATCTGAAGCAGTTCACTTAAACTTTTTGGGATTCTATCACACCATCCTATTCCCCCAAATGAAGAAGTTAACTGAATCAGGAGGAAATGATTAGCAATCCCTGAAAGAGAAAACTTCTTTCCATGGTACTTTGGGAATCAAAACAAAACAAAACAAAAAACATGAGAAATATGACTCCTTTTCAAGAACTTGACTGAATTTGAGGTCACAATATGAGCCCAGGACAGACTGAAATTCTCGCATTAGCAGATAAACCACAAAAAGATGTCATCCTGTGCATGCTGAATCCATGCTTCTGGGAACTCCAAGGTGCTTCTGCAGAATGCAAAAGCATTCCCCAGGATGAGAGGGGCACAGGAAGAATGGTTCATCCCTCTATTGAACTTGGAAGTTGATCCTCAAAGAACTGGTCATTTCAGGCTTAACATTACATATAAATCTCCTTTCTAGAATCTGATCGCAGATTAGTTTTACAGTTTTATCTCCTACTACCTCTTAATCCCATACACTTATCACAATGAGGTGCTCCTTTCTTGATGTCTCCCTCTGGCGGTCTGATTGAAAGCTGCAGGAGAGCAGAAGCCTGAGTTTCTTCATCCCTGCATTCCTCCCAGGACCCAGCACACAGTGAATACAGCTTTGATTGAATGTCCTGTCTCGTCCCAGTGGTTGCACTTAGCTTATATCTGTGCACACAGCTTAGTACTGGGGCACATTCCTGAACCCCCTTGAATTTGTTATCCTGAGTTCTCTAACCTGAGTTCTCCATTCTGCTGAGTGAGAAGACCTGACACTGAGCTTTGCTGAGTACTTCTTATGTGCTAGACACCACTCTGAGCACTATTCATCAACTCCATAATACCCCTCAAACAATCTCCATTTGACAGGTGAGAAAAAATGAGGCACAATGAGGTGAAAGGACTTGCCCAAGGTCATGTTGGAACTAAGAAACTGGCAGAGCTTGTCTTTTAACTAAGACAGCTGGCTCCAAAGAACACACTTTTCTAAGAAATATTTTGTATTATTGTTTCATTAAAAATAGAAAAAAATAGGGTTTCCCTGGTGGCACAGTGGTTAAGAATCCACCTGCCAATTCAGGGTACATGGGTTCGATCCCTGGTCCGGGAAGATCCCACATGCCATGGAGCAACTAAGCCCATGCGCCACAACAACTGAGGCTGCACTCTAGAGCCAGTGAGCCACAACTACTGAGCCTGCGTGCCACAACTACTGAAGCCCACACACCTAGAGTCCATGCTGCACAGAGAAGACACTTCAATGAGAAGCCCATGTACCACAACAAAAAGTAGCCCCCGCTCGCCGCAACTAAAGAAAGCCCACATGCAACAATGAAGACGCAAAACAGCCAAAAATAAAAAATAAAATAAATTTAAAAGTAGAAAAAATAGTATAATATATCCCATATACCCATCACCTATATTTAGCTGTTATTAATATATTTCCAAGTTTGCTTCATCTTTCTTTGTGAAATATTTTTTTTAAATTATAGACATACTGACATTTCACCCCTTTTAGAATGCACCTCAAAAAATTAGGACATTTTCCTACATATGCACTTAGAAAAGTTAAGCATAATTCCTTAATACTCATCACATAGTCCATATTAGCATTTTTCAAATTGTTCTGCCAAATATCTATTTGAACCAGGATCTAATCAAAGTCCACACATTGCATTTGGTTGTTAGATCTCTTAATTTCCACCTTCCTTTTAAAATCATGCCACTGACTTGTTGAAAAGACCGGGACAATTGTTCTCATAGAATTCCCCAGCTTTTGTTATCAATCTAATTGCAGACTCCACCCGTTTTTTTTTTTAATTTCCTTCCTTCATTTGTTTATTTATCTATCTTTTTTTTTGCTGCATCAGGTCTTAGTTGTGGCACGTGGGATCTTTCGTTGTGGATGGTGGGCTCTTTGTTGTGGCGCGTGGTCTTCTCTCTAGTTGTGGTGTGCTGGTTCCAGAACGCACAAGCTCAGTAGTTGTGGCACGCAGTCTCTCTAGTTGTGGTGCATGGGATCCAGAGTGCATGGGCTCAGTCTTTGTGATGCATGGGCTTAGCTGCCCCCCAGCATGTGGGATCTTAGTTCCCCGACCAGGGATCAAACCCACATCCTCTGCATTGGAAGGCAGATTCTTAACCACTAGATCACCAAGGAAGTCCCATCCACCCTTTTAATTGCCACCCCATGCAACTTTCCCACCCTCTTCTTGCCTTGGCTTATTGTTTTGATGTTTTCTTCCCCCCAAAGAGGACAGAGATATTTTGATAGCTTCCCAGGGCTCTTAGCCTTAAATAGTGCCTGTTGAGTGTGCCAGAGGTGTTGAAGTGTCTCATTTTTCCAGTAAGTCACACCCACCCTATCCCCATGCCTTCCATACCTCTCTTCTCATCTCCGCATCTTACCCTCTTGTCTTCTCTCTAGGCCAATAACTCTCAAGCTTAGTTTTACATTAGAAACATCTAGAAACCTTTAATAGGCTTTTCCTGGAGGCCCAGTGGTCAAGACTCTGTGCTTCCAATGCAGGGGACATGGGTTCAATCGTGGTCAGGGAACTAAGATTCCACATGCCACATGGCACGGCCAAGAAAAAAAGAAAGCTTTAACAAAAACGGATGTCAAGGTTATACTTGAGCCCAGTTAAACTGGAATCTTTAGGAGTGTAGTCCAGGTATCCAAAATATGTAAAGCTCCCCAGGTAATTCCAATGTAGAGTCAAAGTTGAAAGCAATTGTCTAGACCCTCTAATAGAGTGTTTCTCAACCTTTTTAAAATTATTGCTTCCCCACCAATAAACATTTTCGAACACTTTTTCCCAAATCACTCCACCTGTGAAATTTTAATAACAGAGTTTTACTGTATATTCATATACTATGACCATTTCAAGGGACACAAGCCAGTGTAATAACTAAGATCTTCCCCTCAGCCCCACAAAAGGCAATTTTTACCTGTTTGAGGACTATATAATCCCAGTTGAGAATGCATGCTAACAACTTGCTGCTCAAAGAGTGGTCTTAAGTCAATAGCATTGGCGTCACTTGGAATTTGATAGAAATGCAGAATCTCAGGCCTCACTGCTCCACAAGACTTTCCTTCTCACCCACAAAATTTACTGTCTCTGGTAAGATGACTAGAAGCAGTATCATCCACACAGACCTAGAACCTCAGGACTGAGATAGAAGTTAAAGGCCTCTAGTCCAAGCCTCTGTCATATCATTTGAGCCTTTCCAAAGAAGCCCTGCCATGTAGTCATCCAACCACTGATGGAAAACCTCTGACTATGGGAAACTCACTATTATTCTAGGCAGACCTTTCCAAGAATTCTTTTATGTTTTAAATCAAAATAGTTGATTTACCATATCATGTTAGTTTCAGGTGTAGAGCATGGTGATTCAGTATTTTTGCAGATTACTCTCCATTATATGTTATTACAAGATAATGGGTATAATTCCTTGTGCTATACAGTATATCCTTTACTTATCCTTGGCTATTGTAAATAGTGTTACTATGAACATTGGGGTGCACATAACTTTGCAAATTAGTGTTTTCGTTTTTTTCTGGATATATACACTGGAGTGGAATTGCTGGATCATATGGTAGTTCCATTTTCAGTTTTTTAAGGAACCTCCATACTGTTTTCCATAGTGGCTACACAAATCTACATTCTCACCAACAATGTACAGGGGTTCCTTTTTTTCCCACATCTTCTCCAACATTTGTTGTTCGTAGACTTTTGATGATAGCCGTTCTGGCAGGTGTGAAGTGACATCAGTGTTGTTTTGATTTGCATTTCTCTAACAGTTAGTGATGTTGAGCAGTTTTTCATGTGACTGTTAGTCATCTGTATGTCTTATTTGGGAAAATGTCTATTCAGGTCTTCTGACCATTTTTTGATTGGGTTGTTTGTTTTTTTGATATTGGGTTGTATAAGCTGATTGTTTATTTTGGATATTAACCCCTTGTCAGTCACATGGTTTGCAAATATTTTCTCCTATTCCATAGGTTGTTTTTGAGTTGATGGTTTCCTTTGCTGTGCAAAATCTTCTAAGTTTAATTAGATCCCATTTGTTTATTTTTACTTTTATTTATTTTGCCTTAGGAGACTGATACAAGAACATATTGCTACAATTTATGTAAAAGAATGTTCTGCCTATGTTCTCTTCTAGGAGTTTTACAGGTTTCAAGTCTTACATTTAGATCTTTAAACTATTTTGAGTTTATTTTGTATATAGTGTGAGGGAAAGTTCTAATTTCATTGTTTTATATGTGACTGTCCAGTTTTCCTAGCAACACTTTTTCAAGAGACTGTCTTTTCTCCACTGTACCTTCTTGCCTCCTTTGCATCCTTGTTGATTAATTGACCATAGGTGTGTGGGTTATTCCTGGGCTTTCTATTCTGTTCCATTGATCTATGTGTCTGTTTTAGCACCAACACCATGCTGTTTTGATTACTGTAGCTTTGTAGTATAGTCTGAAATCTGGGAGGGTTATACCTTCAGCTTTGCTCTTTTCTCTCAAGATCACTTTGGCAATTCAGGGTCTCTTGTAATTCTATATGAATTTTAGAATTGTTTGTTCTAGTTCTATGAAAAATATCATGGGTATTTTGATAGAGATTGCATTAAATCTGTATATTTCTTTGGGTAATACGGACATTTTAAAAATATTAAATCTTCCAATCCAAGAGCATGGGCTATCTTTCCATTTCTTTGAATCATTTTCAATTTCCTTCATCAATGTTGTATAGTTTTCAGAGTATAGATCTTTCACCTACTTGGTTAAGTTTATTCCTATGTATTTTTTTTTTGATGTGATTATAAATGGGACTGCTTTTTTTACTTTCTCTTTCTACTATTTCATTATAAATATATAGAAACTCAACAGATTTGTGTATTTTGTATCCTGCAATCTTGCTGAATTTATTAGTTCTAATAATTTTTGTGTGGAGACTTTAGGGTTCTCTATGTAAATTATCATGTCACTGTATATAAAGTATCTGCAAAAATTGAGAGTTTACTTCTTCCCTTCCAATTTGGATATCATTTATTTCTTTTTTCTTGTCTGATTGCCATGGCTAGAACTTCCAATACTATGTTATATAGAAGTGGCAAGAGTCGGCATCTTTGTCTTTTTTTCTGAATTTAGTGGGAAGGCTTTCAGCTTTTCACTGTTGAGTATTATGTTGTTTGTGGATTTGTCATAAATGGCCTTTATGACAAAATGTTGCAGTCACATTGATTGATTTGCAAATGTTGAACCATACTGGTGATCCTGGAATAAATCCAACTTGTTCGTAGTGTATGATCAATTTTAGGTATTGTTTGATTTAGTTTGCTAATATTTTGCTGAGGATTTTTGTATCTATATTTATCAAACATACTGGTAATATCATCACTAAGATATTCATCAAGATATTTTCTTTCTTTTTTTTTTTTTTTTGATAGTGTCTTTGTCTAGTTTTGGTATCAGGGTAATGGTGGCCCATACAATGAATTTAGGAATGTTTACCCCACCCCCTTCTATTTTTGGAATAGTTTGAAAAGGATAGGTATTAGTTCTTCTTTATGTTTGATAAAGTTCCTCTGTGAAGAAATCGGGTCCTATAATTTTGTTTGCTGGGAGTTTTGTTTGTTTGGTTGTTTTAGTATTATAAATTAATTTCACTTTTAGTGATTGGTCTGTTCAAGTTGTCTGTTTCTTCTTGTCTCAGGCTTGGCAGGCTGTATCTTTCTAAAACTTGTCCATTTCTACTATGTTGTCCAATTTATTGGCGTATAAATGTTCATAGTATTCTTTTACAATTTTTCTGTATTTCTGTAATATCACTTGTTATTTCTCTTCTGTCATTTCTCATTTTCTTTATTTGGGTCCTCTCTGCTTTCTTCTTGTTGAGCCTGGTTACAGGTTTATCAATTCTGTTTATCTTTTCAAGAAAACCAGCTCTTGCTTTCATTGATCTTTTCTATTGATTTTTTGGTCTCTATTTAATTTATTTCCCCTCTGAACTTTATTATTTCCTTTCTTCTGCTGATTTTGAGCTCTGTTTTTTTCTTTTCCTGATTATTTAAGAGGTAGGTTAGGTTGTTTATTTGAGTTTTTCCTTGTTTCTTGAGGAAGGACCCTGTCACTATGAAATCCTTCTTAGGAAACCGTTTGCTGTACCATATAGATTTTGGAAAGTTGTGTTTCCGTATTCATTTGTCTTGAGGTATTTTCTGATTTCTTCTTTCATTTCTTCATTGACCCATTGGTTTTCTTAGCAGCATGTTGTTTAGTCTCCATTTGTTTGTTCTTATCCCATTTTTCATTCTGTAGTTGATTTCTAGTTTTATACTGTTGTGGTTGGAATAAAAAGCTTGATATAATTTCTGTCCTCTTAAATTTTTTTGAGCCATATTTTTTGACTTAGTATGTGATCTATCTAAGAGACGTTCCATGTGCACTTGATTGTGTATTCTGCTGGTTTGGGATATCCTGTAGAAATTTATGAAGTCTGACTCGTCTATTGTGTCATTTAAGACCACTGTTGCCTTACTGACTTTCTGTCTGGATGATCTGTCCATTTTAGTGAGTGGGGTGTTAAAGTATCCCACTATTATTGTATTATTGACAATTTCTCCCTTTAGGTCTCTTAGTATTTGCTTCATATATTTAGGTCCTCCAGTATTGGAAGTGTATGTATTAATTTATCATTATATAATGTTCTTCTTTGTCTTCTGTTATAGTATTCTTTTATTTTTTACATCTTTATTGGAGTATAATTGTGTTACAGTGAAGTGTTAGTTTCTGATTTATAACAAAGTGAATCAGTTATAAATATACATATGCTCCCGAATCTCTTCCCTCTTGCATCTCCCTCACTCCCACCCTCCATATCCCACCCCTCCAGGTGGTCACAAAGCACGGAGCTGATCTCCCTGTACTATGCGGCTGTTTCCTACTAGCAATCTAGCTTACATTTGGTAGTGTATATATGTCTATGACTCTCTCTTGCTTTGTCACAGCTTACACTTCTCCCTCCCCATATTCTCAAGTCCATTCTCAAGTAGGTCTGTGTCTTTATTCCTGTCTTACCTCTAGATTCCTCATGACATTTTTTTTCTTAAATTCCATACATATGTGTTAGCATATAGTATTTGTCTTTCTCTTTCTGGCTTACTTCACTCTGTATGACAGACTCTAGATCTATCAACCTCATTACAAATAGCTCAATTTCATTTCTTTTTATGGCTGAGTAATATTCCATTGTATATATGTGCCACATCTTCTTTAACCATCATCCAATGATGGACACTTAAGTTGTTTCCATCTCTGGGCTATTGTAAATAGAACTGCAATGAATATTTTGGTACATGACTCGTTTTGAATTATGGTTTTCAAAGGGTATATGCCCAGTGGTGGGACTGCTGGGTCATATGGTACTTCTACTTGTATTTTTTAAGGAACCTCTATACTGTTCTCCATAGTGGCTGAACCAATTCACATTCCCACCAGCAGTGCAAGAGGGTTCCCTTTTCTCCACACCCTCTCCAGCATTTATTGTTTCTAGATTTTTTGATGATGGCCATTCTGATTGGTGTGACATGATATCTCATTGTAGTTTTGATTTGCATTTCTCTAATGATTAATACTGTTGACCATTCTTTCATGTGTTTGTTGGTAGTCTGTATATCTTCTCTGGAAAAATGTCTATTTAGGTCTTCTGCCCATTTTTGGATCAGGTTGTTTCTTTGTTTGATATTGAGCTGCATGAGCTGCTTATAAATTTTGGAGATTAATCCTTTGTCAGTTGCTTCATTTGCAAATATTTTCTCCCATTCTGAGGGTTGTCTTTTGGTCTTGTTTATGGTTTCCTTTGCTGTGCAAAAGCTTTGAAGTTTCATTAGATCCCATTTGTTTATTTTTGCTTTTACTTCCATTTCTCTAGGAGGTGGGTCAAAAGGATCTTGCTGTGATTTATGTCATAGAGTATTCTGCCTGTTTTCCCCTAAGAGTTTGATAGTGTCTGGCCTTACATTTAGGTCTTTAATCCATTTTGAGCTTATTTTTGTGTATGGTGTTAGGTAGTGATCTAATTTCATACATTTACATGTACCTGTCCAGTTTTACAGCACCATTTATTGAAGTGGCTGTCCTTTCTGCACTGTACATTCCTGCCTCCTTTATCAAAGATAAGGTGACCATATGTGCGTGGGTACATCTCTGAGCTTTCTATCCTGTTCCATTGATCTATATTTCTGTTTTTGTGCCAGGACCATACTGTGTTGATTACTGTAGCTTTGTAGTATTGTCTGAAGTCAGGAAGCCTGATTCATCCAGATCCATTTTTCGTTCTCAAGATTGCTTTGACTATTCGGGTTCTTTTGTGTTTCCATAAAATTGTGAAATTTTTTGTTCTACTTCTGTGAAAAATGCCAGTGGTAGTTTGATAGGGATTGCATTAAATCTGTAGATCACTTTCGGTATTAGAGTCATTTCCACAATGTTGATTTGTCCAACCCAAGAACATGGTATATCTCTCCATCTATTTGTATCATCTTTAATTTCTTTCATCAGTGTCTTATAATTTTCTGCATACAGGTCTTTTGTCTCCTTAGGTAGGTTTATTCCTAGATATTTTATTCTTTTTTTTGCATTGGTAAATGGGAGTGTTTTCTTGATTTCACTTTCAGATTTTTCATCATTAGTGTATAGGAATGCCAGAGATTTCTGTGCATTAATTTTGTATCCTGCTACTTTACCAAATTGATTAGCTCTAGTAGTTTTCTGGTAGCATCTTTAGGTTTCTCTATGTATAGTATCATGTCATCTGCAAACAATGACAGCTTTACTTCTTCTTTTCCGATTTGGATTCCTTTTCTTTTCTTTTCTTCTCTTGTTGCTGTGGCCAAAACTTCCAAAACTATGTTGACTAAGAGTGGTGAGAGTGGGCAACCTTGTCTTGCTCCTGATCCTAGTGGAAATGCTTTCAGATTTTCACCAATGAGGACAATGTTGGCTGTGGGTTTGCCATATATGGTCTTTAGTATGTTGAGGAAAGTTCCCTCTATGCCTACTTTCTGCAGGGATTTTATCATAAATAGGTGATGAGGCAGCTAAAAGTGCGGAGCCCAGAGACAGACATGAGACGCTAGGGCCGCTGCTGCCGCCACCGGGAGGCCTGTGTGCGAACACAGGTCACTAGCCACACGCCCTTCCGGGGAGCCTGTGCAGCCCGCCACTGCCAGGGTCCTGGGATCCAGGGACAACTCCCCCGGGAGAACGCACAGGCGCGCCTCAGGCTGCAATGTCTCAGGCGCGCCTCAGGCTGCAATGTCTCGCCGGCCTCTGCCGCCGCAGGCCCGCCCCACACTCCGTGCCCCTCCCTACCCCCGGGCCTGAGTGAGCCAGAGCCTCCGAATCAGCGGCTCCTTTAACCCCGTCCTGTCTGAGCAAAGAACAGACGCCCTCCGGCGACCTACACGCACAGGTGGGGCTAAATCCAAAGCTGAGCCCCTGGGAGCTGTGAGAACAAAGAAGAGAAAGGGAAATCTCTCCCAGCAGCCTCAGGAGCAGCAGATTAAAGCTCCACAATCAACTTGATATACCCTGCATCTGTGGAATACCTGAATAGACAACCAATCATCCCAAATTAAGGAGCCCTGTGGATGAAAGGCTCTTGGTGCTGCAGCCGGGAGTCAGTGCTGTGCCTCTGAGGTGGGAGAGCCAACTTCAGGACACTGATCCACAAGAGACCTCCCAGCTGCACATAATATCAAACAGCAAAAATTTCCGAGAGATCTCCATCTCAACGCCAGCACCCAGCTTCACTCAACGACCAGCAAGCTACAGTGCTGGACATCCTATGCCAAACAACTAGCAAGACAGGAACACAACCCCACCCATTAGCAGAGAGGCGGCCCAAAATCATAATAAGTCTACAGACACCCCAAAACACACCACCAGACGTGGACCTGCCCACCAGAAAGACAAGATCTAGCCTCATCCACCAGAACACAGGCACTAGTACCCTCCACCAGGAAGCCTACACAACCCACTGAACCAACCTTAGCCACTGAGGACAGACACAAAAAACAACAGGAACTACGAACCTTCAGCCTGCAAAAAAGGAGACCCCAAACACAGTAAGATAAGCAAAATGAAAAGACAGAAAAACACACCACAGATGAAGGAGCAAGATAAAAACCCATCAGACCTAACAAATGAAGAGGAAATAGGCAGTCTACCTGAAAAAGAATTCAGAATAATGATAGTAAGGTTGATCCGAAATCTTGGAGATAGAATGGACAATAGAATGGACAAAATGCAAGAATCAGTTAACAAGGACCTAGAAGAACTAAAGATGAAACAAGCAACGATGAACAACACAATAAATGAAATTAAAAGTACTCTAGATGGGATCAATAGCAGAATAACAGAGGCAGAAGAACGGATAAGTGACCTGGAAGATAAAATAGTGGAAATAACTACTGCAGAGCAGAATAAAGAAAAATGAATGAAAAGAACTGAGGACAGTCTCAGAGACCTCTGGGACAACATTAAACGTACCAACATTCGAATTATAGGGGTTCCAGAAGAAGAAGAGAAAAAGAAAGGGACTGAGAAAATATTTGAAGAGATTATAGTTGAAAACTTCCCTAATATGTGAAAGGAAATAGTTAATCAAGTCCAGGAAGCACAGAGAGTCCCATACAGGATAAATCCAAGGAGAAATACGCCAAGACACATATTAATCAAACTGTCAAAAATTAAATACAAAGAAAACATATTAAAAGCAGCAAGGGAAAAACAACAAATAACACACAAGGGAATCCCCATAAGGTTAACAGCTGATCTTTCAGCAGAAACTCTGCAAGCCAGAAGGGAGTGGCAGGACATATTGAAAGTGTTGAAGGAGAAAAACCTGCAACCAAGATTACTCTACCCAGCAAGGATCTCATTCAGATTTGATGGAGAAATTAAAACCTTTAGAGACAAGCAAAAGCTGAGAGAGTTCAGCACCACCAAACCAGCTCTACAACAAATGCTAAAGGAACTTCTCTAGGCAAGAAACACAAAAGAAGTAAAAGACCTACAATAAGGAACCCAAAACAATTAAGAAAATGGGAATGGGAACACACATATCGTTAATTACCTTAAATGTAAATGGACTAAATGCTCCCACCAAAAGACACAGATTGGCTGAATGTATACAAAAACAAGACCCATATATTTGCTGTCTACAAGAGACCCACTTCAGACCTAGAGACACATACAGACTGAAAGTAAGCGGATGGAAAAAGGTATTTCATGCAAATGGAAACCAAAAAAAAGCTGGAGTAGCAATTCTCATATCAGACAAAATAGACTTTAAAACAAAGACTATTAGAAGAGACAAAGAAGGACACTACATAATGATCAAGGGATCGATCCAAGAGGAAGATATAACAATTGTAAATATTTATGCACCCAACATAGGAGCACCTCAATACATAAGGCAAATACTGACAACCATAAAAGGGGAAATCGACAGTAACACATTCACAGTAGGGGACTTTAACACCCCACTTTCACCAATGGACAGATCATCCAAAATGAAAATAAATAAGGAAACACAAGCTTTAAATGATACATTAAATGAGATGGAGTTAATTGATATTTATAGGACATTCCATCCAAAAACAACAGAATACACATTTTTCTCAAGTGCTCATGGAACATTCTCCAGGATAGATCATATCTTGGGTCACAAATCAAGCCTTGGTAAATTTAAGAAAATTGAAATTGTATCAAGTATCTTTTCCAACCACAACGCTATGAGACTCGATATCAATCACAGGAGAAGATCTGTAAAAAATACAATCACATGGAGACTAAACAATACACTACTTAATAACGAAGTGATCACTGAAGAAATCAAAGGGGAAATCAAAAAATACCTAGAAACAAATGACAATGGAGACACGACGACTCAAAATCTATGGGATGCAGCAAAAGCAGTTCTAAGAGGGAAGTTTATAGCAATACAATCTTACCTTAAGAAGCAGGAAACATCTCGAATAAACAACCTAACCTTGCAAAAAAAAAAAAATAGGTGATGAATTTTGTCAAACATTTTCTCTGAATCTATTGAGATGAACATGGTTTTCTCCTTCAATTTGTTAATATGGTGTATCACGTTGATTGATTTGCGTATATTAAAGAATTCTTGCATTCCTGGAATAAACCCCACTTGACCATGGTGTATGATACTTTTAATGTGCTGTTGGATTCTGTTTGCTAGTATTTTATTGAGGATTTTTGCATCTATGTTCATCAGTGATATTGGCCTGTAGTTTTCTTTCTTTGTGAAATGCTTGTCTGGTTTTGGTATCAGGGTGATGGTGGCCGCATAACATGAGTTTGGGAGTGTTCCTCCCTCTTCTATATTTTTGAAGAGTTTGAGAAGGATAGGTGTTATCTCTTCTCTAAATGGTTGATAGAATTCGCCTGTGAAGCCATCTGGTCGTGGGCTTTTGTTTGTTGGAAGATTTTTAATCACAGTTTCAATTTCAGGGCTTGTGATTGGTCTGTTCATATTTTCTATTTCTTCCTGATTCAGTCTTGGCAGGCTGTGCATTTCTAAGAATTTGTTCATTTCTTCCAGGTTGTCCATTTTATTGTCATAGAGTTGCTTGTAGTAATCTCTCATGATCTTTTGTATTTCTGCAATGTCAGTTCTTACTTCTCCTTTTTCATTTCTAATTGTATGGATTTGAGTCTTCTCCCTTTTTTTCTTCATGAGTCTGGCTAATGGTTTATCAATTTTCTTTATCTTGTCAAAGAACCAGCTCTTAGTTTATTGATCCTTGCTGTCGTTTCCTTCATTTCTTTTTCACTTATTTCTGATCTGATTTTTATGATTTCTTTCCTCTGCTAACTTTGGGGTTTTTTAGTTCTTCTTTCTCTAATTGCTTTAGGTGCAAGGTTATGTTGTTTATTCGAGATGTTTCCTGTTTCTTAAGGTAGCATTGTATTGCTATAAACTTCCTTCTCAGAACTGCTTTTTCTGCATCCCATAGGTTTTGGTCGCCTTGTCTCCATTGACATTTTTTTCTAGGTATTTTTTGATTTCCTCTTTGATTTCTTCAGTGATGACTTCTTTATTAAGTAGTGTATTGTTTAGCCTCCATATGTTTGTATTTTTTACAGATCTTTTCCTGTAATTGATATCTAGTCTCATAGCATTGTGGTCGGAAAAGATACTTGATACAATTTCAATTTTCTTAAATTTACCTGGGCTTGATTTGTGACCCAAGATATGATCTATCCTGGAGAATGTTCCATGAGTACTTGAGAAAAACGTTCGTTCTGTTGTTTTTGAATAAAATCTCCTGTAAATATCAATTACGTCCATCTTGTTTAATGTATCATTTAAAGTTTGTGTTTCCTTATTTATTTTCATTTTGGATGATCTGTCCATGGGTGAAAGTGGGGTGTTAAAGTTCCCTACTATGAATGTGTTACTGTCTATTTCCCCTTTTATGGCTGTTAGTATTTGCCTGATGTATTGAGGTGCTCCTATGTTGGGTGCATAAACATTTACAATTGTTATATCTTCTTCTTAGATAGATCCCTTGATCATTATGTAGTGTCCTTTTTTGTCTCTTCTAATAGTCTTTATTTTAAAGTGCATTTTGTCTGATATGAGAATTGCTACTCCAGCTTTCCTCTGGGTTCCATTTGCATGGAATATCTTTTTCCATCCCCTTACTTTCAGTCTGTATGTGTCTCTAGGTCTGAAGTGGGTCTCTTGTAGACAGCATATATATGGGTCTTCTTTTTGTATCCATTCAGCCAATCTCTGTCTTTTGGTGGGTGTATTTAGTCCATTTACATTTAAGGTAATTATCAATATGTATGTTCCTATTCCCATTTTCTTGTTTTGAGTTCGTTATTTTAGATCTTTTCCTTCTGTTCTGTTTCTTGACTAGAGAAGTTCCTTTAGTACTTGTTGTAAAGCTGGGTTGGTGGTGCTGAACTCTCTCAGGTTTTGCTTGTCTGTAAAGGTTTTAATTTCTCCATCCAATCTGAATGAAATCCTTGCTGGATAGAGTAACATTGTTTGTGGTTTTTTCTGCATCACTTTATATATGTCCTGCCACTCGTTTCTGGCCTAAAGAGTTTCTGCTGAAAGATCAGCTGTTAACCTTATGGGGATTCTCTTGTGTGTTATTTGTTGTTTTTCCCTTGTTGCTTTTAATATGTTTTCTTTGTATTTAATTTTTGACAGTTTGATTAATATGTATCTTGGCATATTTCTCCTTGTATTTATTCTGTATGGGACTCTCTGTGCTTCCTGGACTTGATTAACTATTTCCTTTCCCATATTAGGGAAGTTTTCAACTATAATCTCTTCAAATATTTTCTCAGTCCCTTTCTTTTCCTCTTCTTCTTCTGGAACCCCTATAATTCGAATGTTGGTGCATTTAATGTTGTCCCAGTAGTCTCTGAGACTGTCCATAGTTCTTTTCATTCTTTTTACTATATTCTGCTCCGCAGTAGTTATTTCCACTATTTTATCTTCCAGGTCACTTATCCATTCTTCTGCATCAGTTATTCTGCTATTGATCCATCTAGAGAACTTTTAATTTCATTTATTGTGTTGTTCATCATTGCTTGTTTTATCTTTAGTTCTTCTAGGTCCTTGTTTAATGTTTCTTGCATTTTGTTCTTTCTATTTCCAGGATTTTGGATCATCCTTATTATCATTATTCTGAATTCTTTTTCAGGTAGACTGCCTATTTCCTCTTCATTTGTTAGGTCTGGTGGGTTTTCATCTTGCTCCTTCATCTGCTGTGTGTTTTTCTGTCTTCTCATTTTGCTTATCTTACTGTGTTTGGGGTCTCCTTTTTGCAGGCTGCAGTTTCATAGTTCCCACTGTTTTTTTTTTTTTTTTTTTTTAATTGTTGGTTTTTTTTTTTTTTTTTTTTTTTTTTTTTTTTTTTAACATCTTTATTGGAGTATAATTGCTTTACAATGGTATGTTAGTTTCAGCTTCACAACAAAATGAATCAGTTATATATATACATATATTCCCATATCTCTTCCCGCTTGCGTCTCCCTCCCTCCCACCCTCCCTATCCCACCCCTCCAGGCGGTCACAAAGCACCGAGCTGATCTCCCTGTGCTATGCGGCTGCTTCCCACTACCTATCTACCTTACGTTTGGTAGTGTATATATGTCCATGCCTCTTTATCGCTTTGTCACCGTTTACACTTCACCCTCCCCATAGCCTCAAGTCCATTCTCTAGTAAGTCTGTGTCTTTATTCCTGTTTCACCCCTAGGTTTTTCATGACATTTTTTTTTTTTTTAAATTCCATATATATGTGTTAGCATACGGTATTTGTCTCTCTCTTTCTGACTTACTTCACTCTGTATGACAGACTCTAGGTCTATCCACCTCATTACAAATAGCTCAATTTCGTCTCTTTTTATGGCTGAGTAATATTCCATTGTATATATGTGCCACATCTTCTTTATCCATTCATCCGATGATGGACACTTAGGTTGTTTCCATCTCTGGGCTATTGTAAATAGAGCTGCAATGAACATTTTGGTACATGACTCTTTTTGAATTATGGTTTTCTCAGGGTATATGCCCAGTAGTGGGATTGCTGGGTCATATGGTAGTTCTATTTGTAGCTTTTTAAGGAACCTCCATACTGTTCTCCACAGTGGCTGTATCAATTTACATTCCCACCAACAGTGTAAGAGGGTTCCCTTTTCTCCACACCCTCTCCAGCATTTATTGTTTCTAGATTTTTTGATGATAGCCATTCTGACTGGTGTGAGATGATATCTCATTGTAGTTTTGATTTGCATTTCTCTCATGATTAGTGATGTTGAGCATTCTTTCATGTATTTGTTGGCAGTCTGTATATCTTCTTTGGAGAAATGTCTATTTAGGTCTTCTGCCCATTTTTGGATTGGGTTGTTTGTTTTTTTGTTATTAAGCTGCATGAGCTGCTTATAAATTTTGGAGATCAATCCTTTGTCAGTTGCTTCATTTGCAAATATTTTCTCCCATTCTGAGGGTTGTCTTTTGGTCTTCTTTATGGTTTCCTTTGCTGCGCAAAAGCTTTTAAGTTTCATTAGGTCCCATTTGTTTGCTCTTGTTTTTATTTCCATTACTCTAGGAGGTGGGTCAGAAAGAATCTTGCTGTGATTTATGTCATAGAGTGTTCTGCCTATGTTTTCCTCTAAGAGTTTGATAGTTTCTGGCCTTACATTTAGGTCTTTAATCCATTTAGAGCTTATTTTTGTGTATGGTGTTAGGGAGTGATCTAACTTCATACTTTTACATGTAGCTGTCCAGTTTTCCCAGCACCACTTATTGAATAGGCTGTCCTTTCTCCACGGTACATTTCTGCCTCCTTTGTCAAAGATAAGGTGACCATATGTGCGTGGGTTTATCTCTGGGCTTTCTATCCTGTTCCATTGATCTATCTTTCTGTTTTTGTGCCAGTACCATACCGTTTTGATAACTGTAGCTTTGTAGTATAGTCTGAAGTCTGGGAGCCTGATTCCTCCAGTTCCTTCTTTCGTTCTCAAGATTGCTTTGGCTATTCGGGGTCTTTTGTGTTTCCATACAAATTGCAAAATTTTTTGTTCTAGTTCTGTGAAAAATGCCAGTGGTAGTTTGATAGGGATTGCATTGAATCTATAGATTGCTTTGGGTAGCAGAGTCATTTTCACAATGTTGATTCTTCCAATCCAAGAACATGGTATATGTCTCCATCTATTTGTATCATCTTTAATTTCTTTCATCAATGTCTTATAATTTTCTGCATACAGATCTTTTGTCTCCTTAGGTAGGTTTATTCCTAGATATTTTATTCTTTTTGTTGCAATGGTAAATGGGAGTGTTTTCTTGATTTCACTTTCAGATTTTTCATCATTAGTATATAGGAATGCCAGAGATTTCTGTGCATTAATTTTGTATCCTGCCACTTTACCAAATTCATTGATTAGCTCTAGTAGTTTTCTGGTAGCATCTTTAGGGTTCTCTATGTATAGGATCATGTCATCTGCAAACAGTGACAGCTTTACTTCTTCTTTTCCGATTTGGATTCCTTTTATTTCCTTTTCTTCTCTGATTGCTGTGGCTAAAACTTCCAAAACTATGTTGAATAAGAGTGGTGAGAGTGGGCAACCTTGTCTTGTTCCTGATCTTAGTGGAAATGCTTTCAGTTTTTTCACCATTGAGGATGATGTTTGCTGTGGGCTTGTCATATATGGCCTTTATTATGTTGAGGAAAGTTCCCTCTATGCCTACTTTCTGCAGGGTTTTTATCATAAATGGGTGTTGAATTTTGTCGAAAGCTTTCTCTGCATCTATTGAGATGATCATATGGTTTTTCTCCTTCAGTTTGTTAATATGGTTTATCACATTGATAGATTTGCGTATATTGAAGAATCCTTGCATTCCTGGAATAAACCCCGCTTGATCATGGTGTATGATCCTTTTAATGTGCTGTTGGATTCTATTTGCTAGTATTTTGTTGAGGATTTTTGCATCTATGTTCATCAGTGATATTGGCCTGTAGTTTTCTTTCTTTGTGACATCCTTGTCTGGTTTTGGTATCAAGGTGATGGTGGCCTCGTAGAAGGAGTTTGGGAGTGTTCCTCCCTCTGCTATATTTTGGAAGAGTTTGAGAAGGATAGGTGTTAGCTCTTCTCTAAATGTTTGATAGAATTCGCCTGTGAAGCCATCTGGTCCTGGGCTTTTCTTTGTTGGAAGATTTTTAATCACAGTTTCAATTTCAGTGCTTGTGATTGGTCTGTTCATATTTTCTATTTCTTCCTGATTCAGTCTTGGCAGGTTGTGCATTTCTAAGAATTTGTCCATTTCTTCCAGATTGTCCATTTTATTGGCATAGAGTTGCTTGTAGTAATCTCTCATGATCTCTTTTATTTCTGCAGTGTCAGTTGTTACCTCTCCTTTTTCATTTCTAATTCTATTGATTTGAGTCTTCTCCCTTTTTTTCTTAATGAGTCTGGCTAGTGGTTTATCTATTTTGTTTATCTTCTCAAAGAACCAGCTTTTAGTTTTATTGACCTTTGCTATTGTTTCCTTCATTTCTTTTTCATTTATTTCTGATCTGATTTTATGATTTCTTTCCTTCTCCTAGCTTTGGGTTTTCTTGTTCTTCTTTCTCTAATTGCTTGAGGTGCAAGGTTAGGTTGTTTATTCGAGATGTTTCCTGCTTCTTAAGGTGGGCTTGTATTGCTATAAACTTCCCCCTTAGAACTGCTTTTGCTGCATCCCACAGGTTTTGGGTCGTTGTGTCTCCATTGTCATTTGTTTCTAGGTATTTTTTGATTTCCTCTTTGATTTCTTCAGTGATCACTTCATTATTAAGTAGTGTATTGTTTAGCCTCCATGTGTTTGTATTTTTTACAGATCTTTTCCTGTAATTGATATCTAGTCTCATGGCGTTGTGGTCAGAAAAGATACTTGATACAATTTCAATTTTCTTAAATTTACCAAGGCTTGATTTGTGACCCAAGATATGATCTATCCTGGAGAATGTTCCATGAGCACTTGAGAAAAATGTGTATTCTGTTGTTTTTGGATGGAATGTCCTATAAATATCAATTAAGTCCATCTTGTTTAATGTATCATTTAAAGCTTGTGTTTCCTTATTTATTTTCATTTTGGATGATCTGTCCATTGGTGAAAGTGGGGTGTTAAAGTCCCCTACTATGAATGTGTTACTGTCGATTTCCCCTTTTATGGTTGTCAGTATTTGCCTTATGTATTGAGGTGCACCTATGTTGGGTGCATAAATATTTACAATTGTTATATCTTCCTCTTGGATCGATCCCTTGATCATTATGTAGTGCCCTTCTTTGTCTCTTCTAATAGTCTTTGTTTTAAAGTCTATTTTGTCTGATATGAGAATTGCTACTCCAGCTTTCTTTTGGTTTCCATTTGCATGAAATACCTTTTTCCATCCCCTTACTTTCAGTCTGTATGTGTCTCTAGGTCTGAAGTGGGTCTCTTGTAGACAGCAAATATATGGGTCTTGTTTTTGTATCCATTCAGCCAATCTGTGTCTTTTGGTGGGAGCATTTAGTCCATTTACATTTAAGGTAATTATCGATATGTGTGTTCCTATTCCCATTTTCTTAATTGTTTTGGGTTCGTTATTGTAGGTCCTTTCCTTCTTTTGTGTTTCTTGCCTAGAGAAGTTCCTTTAGCAGTTGTTGTAGAGCTGGTTTGGTGGTGCTGAACTCTCTCAGCTTTTGCTTGTCTGTAAAGGTTTTAATTTCTCCATCAAATCTGAATGAGATCCTTGCTGGGTAGAGTAATCTTGGTTGCAGGTTCTTCTCCTTCAACACTTTCAATATGTCCTGCCACTCCCTTCTGGCTTGCAGAGTTTCTGCTGAAAGATCAGCTGTTAACCTTATGGGGATTCCCTTGTGTGTTATTTGTTGTTTTTCCCTTGCTGCTTTTAATATGTTTTCTTTGTATTTAATTTTTGACAATTTGATTAATATGTGTCTTGGCGTATTTCTCCTTGGATTTATCCTGTATGGGACTCTCTGTGCTTCCTGGACTTGATTAACGATTTCTTTTCCCATATTAGGGAAGTTTTCAACTATAATCTCTTCAAATATTTTCTCAGTCCCTTTCTTTTTCTCTTCTTCTTCTGGAACCCCTATAATTCGAATGTTGGTACGTTTAATGTTGTCCCAGAGGTCTCTGAGACTGTCCTCAGTTCTTTTCATTCTTTTTTCTTTATTCTGCTCTGCAGTAGTTATTTCCACTATTTTATCTTCCAGGTCACTTATCCGTTCTTCTGCCTCAGTTATTCTGCTATTGATCCCATCTAGAGTACTTTTAATTTCATTTATTGTGTTGTTCATCGTTGCTTGCTTCATCTTTAGTTCTTCTAGGTCCTTGTTAACTGATTCTTGCAATTTGTCCATTCTATTGTCCATTCTATCTCCAAGATTTTGGATCAACCTTACTATCATTATTCTGAATTCTTTTTCAGGTAGACTGCCTATTTCCTCTTCATTTGTTAGGTCTGGTGGGTTTTTATCTTGCTCCTTCATCTGCTGTGTGTTTTTCTGTCTTTTCATTTTGCTTATCTTACTGTGTTTGGGGTCTCCTTTTTTGCAGGCTGAAGGTTCGTAGTTCCTGTTGTTTTTTGTGTCTGTCCCCAGTGGCTAAGGTTGGTTCAGTGGGTTGTGTAGGCTTCCTGGTGGAGGGTACTAGTGCCTGTGTTCTGGTGTATGAGGCTGGATCTTGTCTTTCTGGTGGGCAGGTCCACGTCTGGTGGCGTGTTTTGTGGTGTCTGTAGACTTACTATGATTTTGGGCAGCCTCTCTGCTAATGGGTGGGGTTGTGTTCCTGTCTTGCTAGTTGTTTGGCATAGGATGTCCAGCACTGTAGGTTGCTGGTCGTTGAGTGAAGCTGGGTGCTGGCGTTGAGATGGAGATCTCTCGGAGATTTGTGCTGTTTGATATTATGTGCAGCTGGGAGGCCTCTTGTGGACCAGTGTCCTGAAGTTGGCTCTCCCACCTCAGAGGCACAGCACTGAGTCCTGGCTGCAGCACCAAGAGCCTTTCATCCACAGGGCTCCTTAATTTGGGATGATTCCTTGTCTATTCAGGTATTCCACAGATGCAGGGTATATCAAGTTGATTGTGGAGCTTTAATCCGCTGCTTCTGAGGCTGCTGGGAGAGATTTCCCTTTCTCTTCTTTGTTCTGACAGTTCCCAGGGGCTCAGCTTTGGATTTGGCCCCGCCTGTGCGTGTAGGTCGCCGGAGGGCGTCTGTTCTTTGCTCAGACAGGACGAGGTTAAAGGAGCCGCTGATTCGGAGGCTCTGGCTCACCCAGGCCGGGGGGTAGGGAGGGTCACGGAGTGCGGGGCGGGCCTGCAGCGGCAGAGGCCGGCGTGACGCTGCAGCCTGAGGCGCGCCGTGCGCTCTCCCGGGGAGCCGTCCCTGGATCCCGGGACCCTGGCAGTGGCGGGCTGCACAGGCTCCCCGGAAGGGCGTGTGGCTAGTGACCTGTGTTCGCACACAGGCCTCCTGGCGGCGGCAGCAGCGGCCTTAGCGTCCCATGTCCGTCTCTGGGCTCCGCACTCTTAGCCGCGGCTCGCGCCCGTCCCTGGAGCTCTCTCAAGCAGCGTTCTTAATCCCCTCTCCTCGTGCACCAGGAAACAAAGAGGGACGTAAAAGTCTCTTGCCTCTTCGGCAGGTCCAGACCCCTCCCCGGACTCTCTCCCGGCCAGCCGCGGCGCACCAACGCCCTGCAGGCTGTGTTCACGCCGCCAACCTCAGTCCTCTCCCGGCGCTCCGACAAAAGCCGGAGCCTCAGCTCCCAGTCCCGCCCGCCCCGGCGGGCGAGCAGACAAGCCTCTCGGCTGGTGAGTGCCGGTCGGCCCGATCCTCTGCGCTGGAATCTGTCCGCTTTGCCCTCCGCACCCCTGTTGCTGTGCTCTCCTCCGCGGTTCCCAAGCTCCCCCACTCCGCCTCCCGAAGTCTCCACCCGCGAAGGGGCTTCCTAGTGTGTGGACACTTTTCCTCCTTCACAGCTCTCTCCCGCTGGTGCAGGACCCGTCCCTATCCTTTTGTCTCTGTTTAGTTTTTTCTTTTGCCCGAACCAGGTACGTGGGGGGTTCCTTGCCTTTTGGGAGGTCTGAGGTCTTCTGCCAGCGTTCAGTAGGTGTTCTGTAGGAGTTGTTCCACGCGTAGATGTATTTCTGGTGTATCTGTGCAGCTCTTCCCACTGTTTTTGGTGTCTGTCCCCAGTGGTAAGTTTTGTTCAGTGGGTTGTGTATGCTTCCTGGTGTAGAGGACTAGTGCCTGTGTTGTGGTGGATGAGGCTGGATTTTGTCTTCCTGGTGGGCAGATCCACGTCAGGTGGTGTGTTTTGAGGTGTCTGTGGACTTATTGTGATTTTAGGCAGCCTGTCTGTTAATGGGTGGGGTTGTGTTCCTGTCTTGCTAGTTGTTTGGCATAGGATGTCCAGCACTGTAGCTTGCTGGTCGTTGAGTGAAGCTGGGTGGTGGTGTTGAGATCGAGATCTCTGAGAGATTTTCACCATTTGATATTATGTGGAGCTGGGAGGTCTCTTGTGGACCAGTGTCCTGAAGTTGAGTCTCCCACCGCAGAGGCACAGCACTGACTCCTGGCTGCAGCACCTACAACCTTTCATCTGCACGGCTCAGAATAAAAGGGAGAAAAGTAGAAAGAAAGAATTAGTAGATGTAGAAAGAAAGAAAAATGAAAAAGAAAAAAAGGAGGGAGAGAGGGAGGGAGCAAGGAAGGAAGGAAGGAGGGAAGGAAGGGAATAAAGAAAGAAAGAAAGAGGATAAAGTAAAATAAAATAAAGTAAGATAAAATAAACTAAAGTTATTAAAATAGGAAATAATTATTAAGAAAAAAAATTTAAAAACAACAAAAAAAAAAACGGATGGATAGAACCTTAGGACAAATGGTGGAAGCAAAGCTATACAGACAAAATCTCACACAGAAACATACACATACCCACTCACAAAAAGAGGAAACAGGGAAAAAATCCTAAATCTTGCTCTCAAAGTCCACCTCCTCAATTTGGGATGATTCATTGTCTAAAGGAGGGAAGGAAGGAAAGAAAGAGAGAAAGAAAGAAAGAAGATAAAGTAAAGTAAATTAAAGTAAGATAAAATAAAATAAAGTTATTAAAATAAAAATTAATTATTAAGGAAAACAAAATGGACGGATAGAACCCTAGAACAAATGGTGGAAGCAAAGCTATACAGACAAAATCTAACACAGCAGCATACACATACACCCTCAAAAAAAGAGGAAAAGTGGAAAAAATCATAAATCTTGCTCTCAAAGTCCACCTCCTTAATTTGGGATGTATTCATGTATTCCACAGATGCAGGGTATATCAAGTTGATTGTGAAGCTTTAACCCGCTGCTTCTGAGGCTGCTGGGAGAGATTTCCCTTTCTCTTCTTTGTTCTCACAGCTCCCGGGGCTCAGCTTTGGATTTGGCCCCGCCTCTGCATGTAGGTCGCCGGAGGGCGTCTGTTCTTTGGTCAGACAGGACGGGGTTAAAGGAGCAGCTGCTTCGTGGACTCTGGCTCACTCAGGCCAGGGCGAGGGAGGGGTGCGGAGTGTGGGCGGGCCTGTGGCGGCAGAGGCCAGCGTGATGCTGCACCAGCCTGAGGCACGCCATGCGTTCTCTGGATCCCAGGACCCTGGCAGTCGCGCCTTGCACAGGCTCCCTGGAAGGGGTGTGTGTGGATAGTGACCTGTGCTCCCACACAGACTTCTTGGTGGTGGCAGCAGCAGGCTTAGCGTCTTATGCCCGTCTCTGGTGTCTGCGCTTTTAGCCATGGCTCGCGTCCATCTCTGGAACTCCTTTAAGCAGCGCTCTTAATCCCCTCTCCTCACGCACCAGGAAACAAAGAGGGAAGAAAAAGTCTCTTGCCTCTTCAACAGGTCCAGACTTTCCCCGGACTCCCTCCTGGCTAGCCATGGTGCACTAACCCCTTCAGGCTGTGTTCATGCCGCCAGTCCTCTCCCTGTGCTCTGACCGAAGCCCAAGCCTACGCTCCCAGCCCCGCTCACCCCGGCGGGTGAACAGACAAGCCTCTCGGGCTGGTGAGTTCTGGTAGGCACCGATCCTCTGTGCGGCTATCTCTCCGCTTTGCCCTCTGCACCCCTGTTGCTGTGCTCTCCTCCGTGGCTCTGAAGCTTCCCTGCTCCGCCACCAGCAGTCTCCGCCCGCGAAGGGGTTTCCTAGTGTATGGAAACCTTTCCTCCTTCACAGCTCCCTCCCACTGGTGCAGGTCCCGTCCCTATCCTTTTGTCTCTGTTTTTTCTTTTTTCTTTTGCACTACCCAGGTACGTGGGGTGTTTCTTGCCTTTTGGGAGGTCTGAGGTCTGCTGCCAGCATTCAGTATGTGTTCTGTAGGAGTTGTTCCACGTGTAGATGTATTTCTGGTGTATCTGTGGGGAGGACGGTGATCTCCGCATCTTACTCTTCCGCCATCTTCCCCCCGTCCTATAGCCTGCTTTTTAAAGTCTTTTTTGTCTGACAAATGTATTGCTACCCTTACATTATTTTCATTTTCATTTGCATAAAATATCACTTTTCATCCCCACTTTCGTTCTGTGTGTGCTTTTAGCGCTGAAGTGAGTTTCTTGTAGGCACATATTGAATGGTATTTTTTTTAATCCAGTCAGCTACCCTATGTCTTTTCATTGGAGCATTTAGTCTACTTGATATTTAAATTAATTATTGATAGGTATGTACTTGTTGCCATTTTATTATTTGTTTTCCAGTTGTTTTTGTAGTTCTTCTTTTTTCATTTTTTTTGTTTTTCCAGTTATGGTTTAATGATTTTCTTTTGTAGTTGGGTTTCTTTTCTTTTCTTTTTGTACCTATTGTAGGTTTTTGATTTGTGGTTTCCATCTGATTCATATACGTTGATCTACAATTAAATCTACTTGATTTAAACTGATAGTCATTTAGGTTCAAACACATTCTAAAAGATCTCCATTTTTTACTACCCTCCTCCACATTTCTGTTTTTATCTCATATTTGACAACTTCATGCTTATTCCTTTACTGTTTATTGTAGTTATAGTTGCTTTTACAATTTTTTGTTTGTTTTTTAATCTATGCATTGGCTTATTTAAGTGATCTTCAATCCTTACTATATATCTGCCTTTCTTATTGGAATTTTCTCTTTACTGTAGATTCTTACTTCTTTTCCATTTAGAGAAGTGCCTTTAACATTTCTTTTAGGGTGGGTTTAGTATTGATGAATTATTTTAGTTTTTGCTTGACCGAGAATTCTTTATGTCACTTTTTATTCTAAATTATAATCTTGCTGGGTAGAGCATCCTAGGTTGCAGGTTTTATCCTTTCAGCACTTCAAATATATCATGCCATTCCATTCTGCTCTGCAACATTTCTGCCAAAAAATATCTGATAGCCTTATGGGGATTCCCTTGTATAAGACTCTTTTTATCTTGCTCCCTTTAGAATTTTCTATTTAACTTTTACCATTTTAATTATGATATGTCTTGGTGTGGTCTGTTTGGGTTCATCTTGTTTGGGATCCTCTGTGCTTCCTATACTTCAGTATCTGTTTCCTTCTTTCGGTTTGAGGAGTTTTCAGCCATAATTTCCTCAGGTACATTTTGATACTCTTCTCTCTCTTTTCTCCTTCTGGAACACTATAATGCAAATGTTGGCGCATTTAATGTTATGCCATAGATCCCATATGTTGCTTTTATTTTTTTCATTTGTCTTTCTATCTGCTGTTCTGACTAGGTGGTTTCCATTATTCCATCTTCCAGATCACTTGTGCATTCTTCTGTGTCATTTAGTCTGCTATTCATTGCTTCTAGAGTGCTTTTTATCTCAGATACTGAATTATCTATCGAGAGTGCTTTTATCTCAGATACTGAATTATCTCAGATACTGAATTGACTTGTTCTTTTTTATATTTTCCAGTTTCTTCTTAAAATGATCTGTATTTATATCATTTCTCTTCCTTAATTCAGTTAGTAATTTTAGTACTGACTTTTGAATTATTTGTCTGTAGATTGTTTATTTCTGCTTGTTTATTTTTTCATGGGTTTTCTCTTGCCTTTTCTATTGAGAACAGTTCCTCTGCCTTTTCATTTTACTTAACTTTGTCTCTATGAAATTAGGTGAAACAGTTACCTACTGTGGTTTTGAAGAGGTATTCTTAGGTGGGAGTATCCCTATGTAGACTGCATTGCCAAATACATTTGGTGGGAGGGATAGATTTGATGTGAATGCCAGTCATGTCTTTCCTCAGTGTGTGCTGGCCACTGTCACCTTGGTAAGGGGTGTGGCTGGTGATGGAGAAGCTAGTGCCTGCACAGGGTTTAAGATAGGACTTCCTCTCTGCTAAGGGACCATTACTGTCTTGTTAGGGTCAGGGTCTGTTCCCAAGTTGCTGGAGTGTAAGCTCTGAGTTTCAGGCTTAAACTGGTTTTGTTCCCTTTAAGTGTGTGTTTTTCGTTCTCCCTGAACTAGGGCCTTTGCCCCAAAGGAGGGAAGTGCTGAAGCAAGTGTGACCTATGTACTTACAGAGATCCCATGTGTTGCCTGTGTAGGCATCTGAGGCTCTACTCAGATGCAGTCCATGGTCATGTCTTTTCCCATGTTGTGGCCACCCCAGATCTAATGCTAGGCATGGGTGGAGTAGGCAGTGCTGGAGCATTCACTCTGCTTGGGCTGGGGTGTGCATTAAGGCAGTCATGGGAATTCTGGTGGCCATGCTGCTGTCAGAAGTCTGGGCTGTTTGAGTAAGCGCCAACTATGGCTGCATCTGTCCCACCTGGACTACAGCCCAGGCCCCTGGGTTGCCTCTGTTTACCTCAATCAGGTCTTTTCCCTGGTCTTGGCTGCCCTAGATCCAGTGCCAAGCTGTGGTGTGGAGTGAGTGGGTGTTTATTCGGTCAGCTAAGGCTGACCTCTCTCTATCCTATCTGGGGACAAGCCACACCCGTGTACTCCTCACTAGTGGAAATAGGCTTCTCCAGCCTTTTTACCTGTCTTAGCTGTTCTCCCGGCAGACAAGACGGCTTGCCTCCTATGTGTAGGACCCCAGAACTGGGAAGCCCAGTTTGTAACTCGACCCACTCACTCCCCAGGGCGAGTGTCCACCTGTGTGATCTCCTTTTTCCTCTTAGTCCCCTCCCAGGGGTACAGGTTATAACCCAATGCTTTCTTCCCATCCTACCCATTATGTGTGTATCTTTCTTACAGCCTTGGTTGTATAGGAGTCTTTCTGCCAGTTTCCAGTTAGTTTTCCATGAGGATTGTTCTGCATGTAGATGTATTTTTGATTAGTTAATGCTGGAAGGTGAACTCCCTGTCCTTTTACTCTGTCATCTTGATCTCCCTCTCCTTAGATTTCTTTTAGAGAGAGATTACTTGTATTAAGCTGAAATCATTCTTCCTGTGGCATTTGCTCTTGTATCCTGCTCTACCCTCTGGAACCTACCAGAATGTGCATACTCACTCTGCTCCTTGACTGTTCCAATATCTGAAGACCGAAGCTATATCTACCTGAGTCTTCTGTTCTTCTAAGCTCATTAAGCCCCTCTTCATAAGGTAGACTTCCTCTTCTTTCTCTGGACTTCTTACTTTCTTCTGGATACATATTTGTCTATCTGGGCCACTATTAAGGGTCTGGGACCCTCAGCTGATGTAGGCTATGTCCCTGGAGTAGCTTGATTAAAGACACGCATTTCCTCATGTAAGCCATGTTTAATACAGTTTACCAGAATTTGTCTGGGTAAGGAGAATTAGGGCATACCATTGGAGAGCAGCTGCAGCAACATTGTTATATGGTGGAGGAAAAAAAAACAGCTTGAGAATTAAGAGACCTTGTTTTGAATATCCATTCTTTCTTTATGTTTGTGACCTTAAGAAAATAACTTCCACTTTCTGGGTTTCCTTTTCTACTGCTGTAAAATGAGCTGAGAAAGAGATTGAACTAGGTAATTTCTGAGGTTTTTTCCAACTCCAAGGTATTTTGAGTGTGGACTTCGAGGCCATTAATGGGCCAGGAGAGAACTGACAAAATTGATATGCCAAGTGACATATAGAGGAATGGATAGATATTTGGTATTTAAAAGATAGTAAAATGTTAAAGATATAATCTAGGTGGAGGGCATGGAGGTGTTTGCTATAAAATTCTTTCAACTCTTGTATGCTTGAACATTTTAATAACAAAATAAGGGGGTTGATAATCCAACAGCTATGAGAAATACATTTTTTTCTTGGACATAGATGGTCACATATTTGTTGTTCTTAAAATCATATGATTCTTATTACTTCCAGGTCAGTCAGTGTACAGCTCTTACTTTCCCTTGGTAGTGTTTATAAAATTCTCCCCACCACCTAGACATTCATATTAAAATGACTACTGGAGAACAAAAGAGCAAGAAAAGAAACTAAAGACTCCAAGAAAGGATGAAGATAGGAATTTTTTAGATGGCCTCTGAGTGAGACTTGCCAGCAGTGGGTAAAGTAGTGATTAAAATATTAAATCTAGTCAATTCAGAACAACAAACATTTAAGATACATCTGCTGTGTGCCAGGCACTGTGCTACATCTGGGAACCCAAAGATGAAAAAGATATGGCCCTTGACCTGGAGAAGCTTTAGCTATAACAGGTCATACAGATACATAAACAGATAATTTAACTATAATGTTATGTAATCCTAAAGATTAAAAATATTTTAAATAATATGGTGTTTTCTGTTTTATGCTGTTGCTTCTATGCTGATGATATGATGAAAATGTCAAAAAGATTGTATTCTGTAAGACTGAGCCCAAACTGACAGTGAAATGTTAATTGAAAATCCATTTGCTAGAGAACTCACAGAAAAGTGTTAATGCTCCATATAAACTGGCTTACATTTTAATATGACTTGTCCCATGAATAACCAGCAAGAGTGATTCTAAAGCCACTGATTTCATATATCACGTCATTCAGAGATTTTCCCTGACACCAGAGCAGAATCAAAACAAGAAAGAAAACATAATTCAGACAATGCTTCATGTGAAATAGGGCCTCTCAAACCTCCTTAGGATTGGGACATAAGACTCCCTAAAATACAGAATGTTTTTATGAATAAGATCCATTCTAATTGTTCATTAAGAGAAAATATAATCAATAATGTATCAACTGGTGAACACATTATGTACTAGACAATGCTTCTTCTCTGTATTTACATTGGCCCATAAAATCCACCTAACATGCTTAAAAGGTAAGAAGGTAGATATCATCTCTACTTTTTGAATGAAGAAATTGGAGCACAAAAACATTAAGTATTTTGTCCATTGTCACATAGCTAGTAAGTATTTGAAGTGTGAGTTGAACCTACACTGTCTAATCCCAGATCCCATACCCTTAACCAGTGTCTCAAATCAATTTTTACTAATTTTTACATTATTTGAACTCCCTTCACAAGACAAGCTGGGGGTGGGATGGACAGTCTAAATTTTTAAGGAAAGATTGGATGAACTTTGGGAGGTGGAGCCAGGAGAGCATCTTAGAAGTAGCAGTATGTAGTAGAAAATACTCTTGATAGTTTACCTGTGACTGCTTCAGGAACTGAGCTTGTTTAGACCCAAGCAAAAGATCCAGGTTAATCTAACTTAGGAAAACATATGAATTAACATAATAATCTGAAAAGGAAATGCAATTTTTACTCATCATTTTCTTTTCTGGGAGTTTATCTTAAGGAAATAAGGACAAATGTGTGAAGGTGTATATATTTATGTACTAGAATATCCATTGAAATGCAAATTTTGAAAGCAACAAGTTGAAAAAAAGTCTAAATATACATTGGTGTGTAATTGGATAAAAATTATGGAATATCCATAAAATTAGTATTGCACAGCCATTACAAATGTTGATATAGAGCTGTATTTACATGGAAAGATGACAAGACATATTGTTCAGGTTAGAGAAAAATATATGGCAAGTTGAGGAGATTGATTTCTAGAAAGCTAGCATGAGGATTTCCACAGATTTGCTCCCAACCGAAACTGATAAAAAAATATATAAGAAAGCAACGATTTAAAACCTCTGGAAAGAGTCCTAAAGACCCACAAAAAATGAAGAAACATTTATTCAAGAAAATCTATGAAAATTCTGTATGAGAGAAAAGCCTATAGTATTTGAAGTAAAAGACCACTCGCTCCCTTCCCCCTTCCAGCTCAACCAGATGGAGACTACACTCCATACTGCTGCAGCCAAGAACACAGGGTTCCCTCTCTCCCCAGCTTCCAGTCAAAGGGCTGTCTTACTGGGAGGAGAAAGATGTCAGTGTTTCTCATCCTGTCCCCAGCTACCTGCTGCTGAGGCTAAGTCCCAAGTGAGTGCAGGCTCCCTTCATCTGTCCATACGCTTCTCATGTAATGGATGCTCTACCTTGGATGCAGCATGCTGAGAATACTGGGACCCCAGTTGCCATTTCCCCAGTTCATGAGGTAGGGGTTTCATGCCAAGCAAGACAACAAACTAAGATGTCCTTAGGCTACTGCCTCTCACCACCACAGGGAACTCAGCTCCTGGAGTAGGGGCGTCACTCAGAGAAAAGCTTGCTATTGTCCCCAAGCCCAGCTCCAGAGCCCTAGATCAGAGTTTTGCTAGAACAAATATCAAACAGTGACTTCAGAAACCTCTCCTTCAAAAGAACCAGAATTTGACTGAACTAGTTTGCAGAGCAATGTATGCCCCAGAGAACTGTTGAAAACGATAGAGCAAAAACCCTATAATTAGTAGAGTTTAACATGTGAGTGTGGTCAGGGAAAAAGGGGAAGAAAGCAGTACCAGAGCCACTGTCATCCCAGGGTGACTGTGGGCATATTCAAAGCAGTGTTTTCATGAGAATCAACATCATAGGCATGGAGAAGAGAGGAATAGATTTCACTTAAATAATCCAGCCCATCACTAAACAAATAAGCAATAAAAGTAAAAAACCCTGGATAAGGGAAGACCAGTACCCAGATTTACTATATTATTTAAAATGTCCAGTTTCCAACATACGATTATGAGGCATACAAAAAAAAAAAACAGGAAAGTATGACAAATACACTAAAAAACATCATGTTTAAGAAGCTGCATGTGAGAGGGACTAGATGTTGGATTCATCAGAAAAAGACTTCAAAGTAGCAATTGTAAGCATGTTCATAGAATTAAAGGAAACCATAATTAAAAAGGAAAATAAGATATGACAATGCCATATCAAATAAAGAATATCAATAGAGAAAAGTATTTTAAAAGAATCGGAATACACTGGAGTTGAATAAAATAATTGAAATTAAAAATTCACTGGAGGGCTGGAGGGACTCAATAGTAGATTTAAACTAACAGAAGAAAGAATACGTTAACTTGAAGATAGATCAATACACATTATGCAAGCCAAAGAACAGAGAGAAAACTCAAAGAAGAAAAATGAGCAGTCTTAGAGAAACGTGGGACACCATTAAGCATGCCAACATATGTATAATAGAGTTACCAGGAGGAGAGAAGAGAGAGAAAAGAGCAGAAAAATAAATATTGAAAGAAATAATGGATCAAAACACCATAGCACAGGGATATCAGCTCGGTGCTTTGTGACCGCCTGGAGGGGTGGGATAGGGAGGGTGGGAGGGAGGGAGACGCAAGAGGGAAGAGATATGGGAACATATGTATATGTATAACTGATTCACTTTGTTATAAAGCAGAAACTAACACACGATTGTAAAGCAATTATACCCCAATAAAGATGTTAAAAAAATAAAACACCATTTACGTTTTTTTCTTTTTTTTCTTCTTCTTTTTTTTTGAAAAACAATAATCTACACTACCAGGAAGCTCAGTAATTCAGGATTGGATAAATACAAAGAGATCCACAAACAGACACGTCAAAGTAAAAAGTACTGAAATTCAAAACAAGGGGGAAATATTTGAATATTGAAATTCAAAACAAGGGGAAAACTTTGAAGTTAAAAAATAATTTCTTGGCAGAAACAATGGAAATGAAAAAGCTATGGAATAATTTATCAAAATTGCTCAAAGGAAAAGTTTTCTAAAATTCTAGATAAACAAAAGCCAAGAAAATTGATTGCTAGAAGACCTGTCTTACAAAAAATACTAAAGGAAATTCTTCAGAATGGAAGCAAACAACCCGAGATGGTAACTCAAATCCACATAAAAGATGAGGTAGCCAAGATGGCAGAGTAGGAAGACAAGACACTGAGCTCACCTCCTCCCACAGGTACATCAAAATTGAAACTATTTACATAAAAACTATCCATGATAGTGACCTGAAGATTAGCATAAAATATCTTCTATAACAAAAGATATAGAAAAGGAACCATAATAAGATGAGTAGGAGGGGTGGAGACACAGTATACTCAAGACCCATACCCCAGGGTAGATGACCCATAAATGGGAAGATAATTACAATTGCAGAGGTTCTCCCCAAGGTGTGAGGGGTCCAAGCTCCACATCAGGCTCCCCAGCACAGGGGTTTTGCACTTAGAAGATGAGCCTCCAGAATGTTTGGCTTTGAAGGCCAATAGGGATTACTTTCAGGAGAGCCAGAGAGCTGTAGGAAATAGAGACTCCACTCTTAAAGGGAACACACAAAATCTCACATGCTCAAGACACAGGGCATTAGCAGTAATTTTAAATAAGCTTGTGTCAGACCCATAATCTGATCTTAGAGAGCTTCTCAAAAAGGCAGGGGCAAACAGAAACTCACCCTGGGGACATAGACACCAACAGCAGCCATTTCTGGTAGTTTATCCCACCATGAGGACTGGTGCTGATAAGTGCCATTTTGGAATCCTCCCTCATGGTTATTAGGACCAGTACCCAGTCCCATCTACCAACTATTCAACATCTGTTCTGGGATGCCTAAAGCCACACAGCCATCTGGATAGGGACATCACCCCACTTGTGAGCAGGCTGGGCCCAGGTATTGGACACCTTGAGCCAACAGCTGCCCCAGAGCCAGGCCGTGCCCAGCAGAAAGCCCAGGACTTGGCAGCACCCACCAGTGGAGCAACAGCTCTGGGAACCCCTGGGCCCTGCTAACACCCACTGGGGGGCCAACACCAAATCTATAATTTATAGACTCCACAACCAAAGAACCCAGGACCTGGTTCTGTCAACCAGTGAGCCAACACTAGCCCTGTGACATGGCCTCACTCAATCATGAGCAGACATCAGCCCTGGGATATCCTGGGCCATGGCCCAACGTACCTGAGGGTCAACACCAACTTTGGGACCTCCAGAGCTCTGCAGCCAGAAATCCCAAGACCCAGGTCTACACACAAGAGCACTGGCACTAGCCCTGTGTCATTCTAGGCCCTAGAACAACTCAACAGTGAGACAATACCAGCACTAAGATACCCAGAAGCACAGTGAGAGAACCCAGGAAGCAGTTCCACCCAACAGGGGACCAGCTTTAGTCCCAGGGCCTAGCCTTACACAACAGTAAGTGGGCACCAGTCCTGTGATACCCAGAGCCCAGGCCCCACCCACCAGTGAGCCAACACCAGTTCCAGGACCACTGTGGCCCCACAGTTAGCCATGTTAACCAGGCCCAATGACTAGCAGGCCAGTAACATCCCGGAACAACTTGGGCTTCAGTGCTTCTCAGCAGTAGGCCAAAATAATCTCCAGGAAACCATGGGTTACTCCACCAGCCATGTCAGGATCTGGCCTCACCCACCAGTAGGACATCACCAGATTCAGGACCCCCTCCCAGGCCACTGTCCCACCCATCAGCAGGTGGGCATTAGCTCTGGGACCCACGGTCCTTCAGGAAGGAACTGCAAGACTTAGCTCAACCCATCAGTGGGGCAGGACTACCCCCAGGTGGTCTCCTACCCTGACCCTGCCAACCTGATCAACCTAGTACCAGAACCAAGACTCCATGGCCAGCTGTGCCAGGACACACTTCTGCCCACTAGGGGCAAGCAGCCTCTGCACAAGGCAAAGCCTGGCAACCAACTGAAAAGGGGACCAATAATGCCTACCAGTGTATACACAGTACTCTGCCAGCCACAATAGAAAGACACATACAGCCCATATAGAGGATACCCCTAAAGCATATAGCTCTGGTGACCAGAGGGGAGTATGCTACTAGGTCCCATAGCATGTCACCAACATAAGGCCACTTCTCTAAGATTGGGAAATATAACCAACCTACCAAATACATAGAAATAAAAACAGTGAATTAGGCAAAATGGGGTAACAGAGGAATATGTTCAAAATGAAGGAACAACATAAAACCCCAGAAGAGGAACTAAATGAAGTGGTGATGGACAACGTACATAAAAAAAAGGGTTCAAGGTAATGATCATAGACATGTTCAAAGAGGGATGCAGCAAAAACAGTTCTAAGAGGAAAGTTTATAGGAATATAATCCTACATCAAGAAAATTTAAAAAAAAATTTAAATAAAAAGCCTAAGCTTACACGTAAAGCAATTAGAGAAAGAAGAAGACCAGCAACAACAACAACAAAAAACCCCAGAGTTAGCAAAAGGAAAGAAATCATAAAGATCAGATCAGAAATAAATGGAAAAGAAATGAAGGAAACAAGAGAAAAGATCAAGAAAACTAAATTTGGGTCTTTGAGAAGATAAAAAATATTGATAAACCATTAGCCAGACTCATTAGGAAAAAAGGAGAGAAGACTCAAATCACCAGAATTAGAAATGATAAAGCAGAAGTAACAACTGACACTGAAGAAATACAAAAGATCATGAGAGATTACTAAAGCAACTCTATGCCAAAAAAATGGACAATCTGAAAGAAATGGACAAATTCGTACAAATGCAAAACCTGCCAAGACTGAATGAGGAAGAAATAGAAAATATGAACAGACCAATCACAAGCACTGAAATTGAAACTGTGATTAAAAATCTTCCAACAAACAAAAGCCCATGACCAGATGGGTTCACAGGCGAATTTTATGAAACATTTAGAGAAGAGCTAACACCTATACTTCTGAAAATCTTCCAAAGTATAGCAGACGGAGGAACACTCCCAAACTCATTCTATGAGGTCACCATCACCCTGATACCAAAACCAGACAAGGATGTCACAAAGAAAGAAAACTACAGGCCAATATCACTGAGGAACGTAGATGCAAAAATCTTAAAAAAAAATAGTAGCAAACAGAATCCAACAGCACATTAAAAGGATCATACACCATGATCAAATGGGGTTTATTCCAGGAATGCAAGGATTCTTCAATATATGCAAATCAATCAACGTGATACACCATATTAACAAATTAAAGGAGAAAAACCATATGATCATCTCAATAGATGCAGAGAAAGCTTTCGACAAAATTCAACACCAATTTATGATAAAAAAAAGCCTACAGAGAAGAAGGCATAGAGGCAACTTTCCTCAACATACTAAAGGCCATATATGACAAACCCACAGCCAACATCGTCCTCAATGGCGAAAAACTGAAAGCATTTCCACTAAGATCAGGACCACGACAAGGTTGCCCACTCTCACCACTCTTATTCAACATAGTTTTAGAAGTTTTAGCCACAGCAATCAGAGAAGAAAAGGAAATAAAAGGAATCCAAATCGGAAAAGAAGAAGTAAAACTGCCACTGTTGGCAGATGACGTGATACTATACATAGAGAATCCTAAAGATGCTACCAGAAAACTATTAGAGCTAAACAATGAATTGGGTAAAGCAGCAGGATACAAAATTAATGCACAGAAATCCCTGGCATTCCTATACACTAATGATGAAAAATCTGAAAGTGAAATCAAGAAAACACTCCCATTTATCATTGCAAAATAAAGAATAAAATATCTAGGAATAAACCTACCTAAGGAGACAAAAGAACTGTATGCAGAAAATTATAAGACACTGATGAAAGAAATTAAAGATGATACAAATAGATGGAGAGATATACCATGTTCTTGGATTGGAAGAATCAACATTGTGAAAATGACTCTACTACCCAAAGAAATCTACACATTCAATGAAATCCTTGACAAACCATCACTGGCATTTTTCACAGAACTAGAACAAAAAAATTCACAATTTGTATGGAAACACAAAAGACCCCGAATAGCCAAAGCAATCTTGAGAACTAAAAACGGAGCTGGAAGAATCAGGATCCCTGACTACAGACTATACTACAAAGCTACAGTGATCAAGACAGTATGGTACTGGCACAAAAACAGAAAGATAGATCAATGGAAAAGTATAGAAAACCCAGAGATAAATCCCCGCATATATGGTCACCTTATCTTTGATAAAGGAGGCAGGAATGTACAGTGGAGAAAGGACAGTCTCTTCAATAAGTGGTGCTGGGAAAACTGGACAGGTACATGTAAAAGTATGAGATTAGATCACTCCCTAACACCATACACAAAAATAAGCTCTAAATGGATTAAAGACCTAAATGTAAGGCCAGAAACTATCAAACTCTTAGAGGAAAACATAGACAGAATACTCTATGGCATAAATCACAGCAAGATCCTTTTTGCCCCACCTCCTAGAGAAATGGAAACAAAAACAAAAATAAACAAATGGGACCTAATGAAACTTAAAAGCTTTTGCACAACAAAGGAAACCATAAACAAGACCAAAAGACAACCCTCAGAATGGGAGAAAATATTTTCAAATGAAGCAAGTGACAAATGATTAATCTCCAAAATGTATAAGCAGCACATGCAGCTCAATAATAAAAAAACAAACAACCCAATCCAAACATGAGCAGAAGACCTAAATAGACATTTCTCCACATAAGATATACAGGATGCCAACAAACACATGAAAGAATGGTCAACAGCATTAATCATTAGAGAAATGCAAATCAAAACTACAATGAGATATCATGTCACCCCAATCCGAATGGCCATCATCAAAAAATATAGAAACAATAAATGCTGAAGAGGGTGTGGAGAAAAGGGAACATTCTTGCATTGCTGGTGGGAATGTGAATTGGTACAGCCACTATGGAGAACAGTATGGAGGTTCCTTAAAAAACTACAAATAGAAATACCATATGACCCAGCAATCCCACTACTGGGCATATATCCTGAGAAAACCATAATTCAAAAAGAGTCATGTGCGAAAATGTTCATTGCAGCTCTATTTACAATAGGCCGGAGATGGAAACAACCTAAGTGTCCATCATTGGATGAATGGATAAAGAAGATGTGGCACATATATACAATGGAATATTACTCAGCTTTAAAAAGAAACGAAATTGAGCTATTTGTAATGAAGTGAATAGACCTCGAGTCTGTCATACATAGTGAAGTAAGTCAGAAAGAGAAAGACAAATACCATATGCTAACACATATATATGGAATTTAAGGAAAAAATGTCGTGAAGAACCTAGGGGTAAGACAGGAATAAAGACACAGACCTACTAGAGAATGGACTTGAGGATATGGAGAGGGGGAAGGGTAAGCTCTGACAAAGCAAGAGAGAGGCATGGACATATATACACTACTGAACGGAAGGTAGATAGCTAGTGGGAAGCAGCCGCATAGCACAGGGAGATAAGCTCCATGCTTTGTGACCGCCTGGAGGAGTGAGATAGGGAGGGTGGAAAGGAGGGAGATGCAACAGGGAAGAGATATGGGAACACGTGTATATGTATGGCTGATTTGCTTTGTTGTGAAGCAGAAACTAATACACCATTGTAGAGTAATTATACTGCAATAAAGATGAAAAACAAATAAATAAAAAAAATTAAAACCAAATAAAAATAAAGAAATGGGACCTAATGAAACTTCAAAGCTTTTGCACAGCAAAGGAAACTATAAACAAGACCAAAAGACAACCCTCAGAATGGGAGGAATTATTTGGTAATGAAGCAACTGACAAAGGATTAACTCCAAAATTTACAAGCAGCTCACGCAGTTCAATAACAAAAAAACAAACAACCCAATCCAAAAATGGACAGAAGACCTAAATAGACATTTCTCCAAAGACGATATACAGATTGCCAACAAACACATGAAAGAATGCTCAACATCACTAATCATTAGAGAAATGCAAATCAAAACTACAATGAGATATCATCTCACACCCGTCAGAATGGCCATCATCAAAAAATCTAGAAACAATAAATGCTGGAGAGGGTGTGGAGAAAAGGGAACACTGTTGCACTGCTGGTGGGAATGTGAATTGGTACAGCCACTATGGAGAACAGTATGGAGGTTCCTTAAAAAAAAATACAAATAGAACTACCATATGACCCAGCAATACCACTTCTGGGCATATAACCTGAGAAAACCATAATTCAAAAAGAGTCATGTATGAAAATGTTCATTGCAGCTCTATTTACAATATCCAGGAGATGGAAACAACCTAAGTGTCCATCATCGGATGAATGGATAAAGAAGATGTGGCACATATATGCAATGGAATATTACTCCGCCATAAAAAGAACCGAAATTCAGCTATTTGTAATAAGGTGGATAGACCTAGAGTCTGTCATACAGAGTGAATTAAGTCAGAAAGAGAAAGACAAATACCATATGCTAACACATATATATGGAATTTAAAAAAAATGTCATGAAGAACCTAGGGGTAAGACAGGAATAAAGACACAGACCTACTAGAGAATGGACTTGAGTATATGGGGAGGGGGAATTGTAAGCTGTGACAAAGCGAGAGAGTGCAATGGACATATATACACTACCAAATATAAAATAGATAGCTAGTGGGAAGCAGCCATATAGCACAGGGAGATCAGCTCGGTGCTTTTTGACCACCTAGAGGGGTGGGTTAGGGAGGGTGGGAGAGAGGGAGATGCAAGAGGGAAGAGATATGGGAACATATGTATATGTATAACTGATTCACTTTGTTATAAAGCAGAAACTAACACACCGTTGTAAAGAAATTATAATCCAATAAAGATGTAAAAAAAAAGAAATGAAAAAGGAGAAGTAAAAATTGACAATGCAGAAATACAAAGGATCATGAGAGTTTACTACAAGAAACTATATGCAAATAAAATGGAAAACCTGGAAGAAATGGAGAAATTCATAGAAAAGTACAACCTTCTAAGACTGAACCAGGAAGAAAGAGAAAATATGAACAGACCAATCATAATCACTAAAATTGAAGCTGTGATTAAAAATCTTCCAACAAACAAAAGCCCAGCACAGATGGCTTCACAGGTGAAATCTATCAAACATTTAGAGAAGAGCTAACGCCTATCCTTCTCAGACTCTTCCAAAATTTAGCAGAGTGAGGAACACTCCCAAACTCGTTCTATGAGGCCACCATCACTCTGATACCAATACCAAACAAAGATGTCACACAAAATTAAACTTCAGGCCAATATCACTGATGAACATAGATGCAAAAATCCTCAACAAAATACTAGCAAACAGAATCCAACAGCACATTAAAAGGATCATACACCATGATCAAGTGGGCTTTATCCCAGAAATGCAAGGATTCTTCAATATACAAAAATCAATGTGAACAAACTGAAGGATAAAAACTATATGATAATCTCAATTGGTGCAGAAAAAGCTTTCAACAAGATTCAACACCCACTTATGATAAAAATAAAGAAATCTCCAGAAAGGAACCATAAAGGGAACTTACCTCAACATCATGAAGGCCATACATGACAAACCCACAGCCAACATCATTCTCCATGGTGAAAAATTGAAAGCATTTCCTCTAAGATCAGGAACAAGACAAGGGTGCCCACTTTCACCACTATTATTCAACAGTTTTGGAAATTTTAGCCACAGAAATCATAGAAGAAAAAGAAGTAAAAGGAATCCAAATCGGAAAAGAAGAAGTAAAACTGTCACTGTTTGCAGCTGACATGATACTATTCATAGAGAATCCTAAAGATGCTACCAGAAAACTACTAGAGGTAATTAATGAATCCAGTAAAGCAGCAGGATACAAAATTAATGCACAGAAATCTCTTGCATTCCTCTACATTAACCATGAAAAATCTGAAAAAGAAATTAAGGAAACACTCCCATTTACCATCGCAACAAAAAGAATAAAATATCTGGGAATAAACCTACCTAAGGAGACAAAAGACCTGTATGCAGAAAACTGTAAGACACTGATGAAAGAAATTAAAGAGGATACAAACAGATGGAGAGATATACCATGTTCTTGGATTGGAAGAATCAACATTGTGTAAATGACTATACTACGCAAAGCAATCTACAGATTCATTGTAATCCCTATCAAACTACCAATGGCATTTTTCACAGAACTAGAAGAAAAAGTTTCACAATTTGATTGGAAACACAAAAGACCCTCAAAGCAACCTTGAAAAAGAAAAATGGAGCTGGAGGAATCAGGCTCCCTGTCTTCAGATGATACTACAATGCTACAGTAATAAAGACACTATGGTACTGGCACAAAAACAGATATATAGATCAGTGAAACAGGATGGAAAGCCCAGAGATAAACTTACACACATATGGTCAACTTATCTTTGACAAAGAAGGCAATAATATACAATGGAGAAAAGACAGCCTCTTCAAAAAGTGGTACTGGGAAAACTTGACAGCTACATGTAAAAGAATGAAATTAAAACACTTCTTGACAACATACACAAAAACACAGTCAAAATGGATTAAAGACCTAAATTTAAGGCCAGACACTATAAAACTCTTAGAGGAAAACATAGGCAGAACCCTGTATGACATAAATCACAGGCAAGATCCTTTTTTCCCTAGAGTAATGGAAATAAAAACAAAAATAAACAAATGGGACCTAATGAAACTTATAAGCTTTTGCACAGCAAAGGAAACCATAAACAAGACAAAAAGACAACCCTCAGAGTGGGAGAAATTATTTGCAAATGAAGCAACTGACAAAAGATTAATCTCCAAATTATACAAGCAGCTCATGCAGCTCAATATCAAAAAAGAAAAACAACCCAATCTAAAATGGAAAGAAAACCTAAATAGATATTTCTCCAAAGAAGATATACAGATGGCCAAAAAACACATGAAAAGGTGCTTAACATCACTAATCATTAGAGAAATGTAAATCAAAACCACAATGAGTTATCACCTCATACCAATTAGAATGGCCATCATCAAATATCTACAAAAAAAAAATTCGGGAGAGGTTGTGGAGAAAAGCAAGCCCTCTTGAACTATTGGTGGGAATGTTAATTGATACAGCCACTATGGAGAACAGTATGGAGGTTCCTTAAAAATCTAAAAGTAGAACTACCATATGACCCAGCAATCCCACTACTGGGCATATACCCTGAGAAAGCCATAATTCAAGAAGAGTCGTGTACCACAATGTTCATTGCAGCTCTATTTACAATACCCAGGACATGGAAGCAACCTAAATGCCCATCAATAGATGAATGGATAAAGAAGATGTGGCATGTATATATATACACACACACACACACACACACAATGGAATAATTCTCAGCCATAAAAAGAAGCGAAATTGAGTTATTTGTAGTGAGGTGAATGGACCTAGAGCCTGTCATATAGAATGAAGTAAGTCAGAAAGAGTAAAACAAATACTGTATGCTCACACATATATACGGAATCTAAGAAAAAATAAGGGTTCTCATGAACCTAGTGGCTGGAAAGGAATAAAGACGCAGATGGAGAGAATAGACTTGAGGACATGGGGTAGGGGTGGGGACGGGGAAGATGGGACAAAGTGAGAGAGTAGCACTGACATATGTATACTACCAAATGTAAAATAGATAGCTAGTGGGAAGAATCTACATAGCACAGGGAGATCAGCTTGGTTCTTTGTGACCACTTAGAGGGGTGGGATTGGGAGGGTGGGAGGGAGGCTGAAGAGGGAGGAGATATGGGGATATATGTATTCATATACCTGATTCACTTCATTATACAGCAGAAACTAACCCAACATTGTAAATCAATTTTAGTCCAATAAAGTTGTGTAAAAAGAAAAATAGCATTCAAAGAACTCAGGACAAGATTTAATGAACAGTGAGAAGTTAGAAGCTTTTAACAAAGAATTAGAAAATGTACAGAAGAACCAAACAAAGATGAATACAATAATTGAAATGAGCAATACACTAGAAGGAATCAACAGTAGATTAAATGATGCAGAGGAATGGATCAGCATGCTAGAAGGCAGAGTGGAGAAAATCATTGAAACTGAACAGAAAAAAGAAAAAATAAGAATTAAAAGAAATGAGGACAGTTTAAGAGACCTCTGAGATAACATAAAGCATATTAATATTCACATTATAGGGTATTAGAAGGAGAAGAGATAAAGGAAAAGGCAGAGAACATATTTGAAGATATAATGGCTGAAAACTTCCTTATCCTGGGGAACAACAACAATATCCAGATCCAGGAAGCAAAGAATCCCAAACAAGATGAACCCAAAGATATCCACACAAAGACACTTTGTAAATAAAATGGCAAAAATGAAAGATAAAGACAGCAAGAGAAAAGCAACTCGTTTCATAAAAGGAATTCCCTTATGGAAATCAGCAGATATTTCAGCAGAAACTTTGCAGGCCAGAAGGGAGTTTCATGATACATTCAAAATGATGAAAGGTAAAAATCCCCTACAAACAAGAATACTCTGCCCAACAAGGCTCTCATTCAGATTTGAAGGAGAAATAAAGAGTTCTACAGATAATCAAAAGTTAATGAGTTCAATAGCACTAAAATTGGCTTTACCATAAATGTTAAAGTGATTTCTCTAAGTGGAAAAGAAAAGACTACAACTAGATATATGATAATTATGAAGAAAAATCTCACAGGTTAAGATAAATATTCAGAAAAAGTAGAAGATTAACCCTTATAAAGCTAATAGGGGGCTTCCCTGGTGGCACAGTGGTTAAGAATCCGCCTGCCAATGCAGGAGACACGAGTTCGAGCCCTGGTCTGGGAGGATCCCACATGCCACAAAGCAACTAAGCCCATGCGTCACAACTACTGAGCCTGTGCTCTATAGCCCGTGTGCCACAACTTCTGAAGCCTGCGCACCTAGAGCCCATGCTCCACAACAAGAGAAGCCGCCACAATGAGAAGCCTGTGCACTGCAACAAAGAGTAGCCCACACTCGCCACTACTAGAGAAAGCCCATGCATGGCAACAAAGACTGAACACAGCCAAAAATAAATAAAATAAAATAAATAATTTTTAAAAATAGTATAAAGCTAATAGGAAGGTTAAAAGGCAAAAGTAGTAAAATCAACTATATCCACAAAAAGTAGTTAAGGGCTACACAAAAGAAAAAGATGTAACATATTATGTCAAAAATTAAATGCAGGGGGGATAAAAATGCAGGGATGTTAGAATGTGTGTGAAAGTAAGAAATCATCAACTTAAAATAATCATATATATATTCATATATAGTCATTATAGTTATACATAAACCTCATGGCAACAACAAACATGTATCTATAATAGATACACACAAAAAAGAAAGGAATCCCAGCATAACACTAAAGATGTGCACCAAATCACAAGGGAAGAAAGCAAAGGAAGAAGAAAGGAACAAAAAGAACTACCAAAAAGCCCCCAAACAATTAATAAAATGGCAATAGGGCTTCCCTGGTGGCGCAGTGGTTGAGAGTCCGCCTGCTGATGCAGGGGACACGGATTCGTGCCTTGGTCCGGGAAGATCCCACATGCCACGGAGCGGCTGGGCCCGTGAGCCATGGCCGCTGAGCCTGCACATCTGGAGCCTGTGCTCTGCAACAGGAGAGGCCACAACAGTGAGAGGCCTGCATACCACCAAAATAAATAAATAAATAAAACAAGTAAAATGGCAATAAATATATACCTATCAATAATTACTTAAAATGTAAATGGAATATTTTCTCCAATCAAAAGACATAGAGTGATTAAATGAATTTTAAAAAACCACCTATGTATATGCTGACTATAAGAGGCTTACTTCAGACCTAAACACACACACAGACTGAAAGTGATGGAGTAGATAAAGGTATTCCATGCAAACGGAAATGAAAATAAAGCTCAGGTACTAATACTTACATCAGCAAAATAGACTGTAAAGCAAAGACTGTAACAGGAGACAAAGAAGGGCATTACATAATGATAAAAGGATCAATCCAACAAGATATAACAATTCTATATATTTATGCAGCCAACATAGGAGCACCTAAATATATAAAGCAAATATTAATGAACTTAAAGGGAGAAGTTGACAGTATAAAAATAATAGTAGGGGGCATTAACATCCCAATTACATCAATGGACCGATCGTGCAGGCAGAAAATAAAAAATAAGGAAAAACAGGCCTTAAGTGACACTATACACCAGATGGGATCTATATATATCCATCCAAAAGAAGCAGAATACACATTATTTTCAAGTGTACATAGAACAGTCTCCAGGATAGATCACATGCTAAGCCAAGAAACAAGTCTCAATAAATTTAAGAAGATTGAAATCATATCAAGCATATTTTCCAACCACGATGCTATGACTAGAAATCAACAACCAGAAAAAAACTGCAAAAACACGAACATGTGAAGGCTAAACAACATGCTACTAAATAACCAATGGATCACTGCAGAAATCAAAGAGCAAATCAAAAAATACCTGGAGGCAAATAAAAATGGAAACACAACAATCCAAATTCTATGGGACGCAGCAAGAGCAGTACATAAAGGAAAGTTTAGAACAATACAAGCCTACATCAGGAAACAAGAAATATCTCAAGTAAATAATCTAACCTTACACCTAAAGGACTAGAAAAAGAAGAAAAAACAAAACCCAAATTTAGTAGAAAGAAATAAATAATAAAAATCAGAGCAGAAATAAATGAAATAGAGGATAAAAAATATATACAAAAGTTCAATGTCATTAAGAGCTGGTTCTAAGAAAAGATTAAAAACTTTGAAAAATCTCTAGTCAGTATCTTCAAGAAAAAATGAGAGACAGGCCAAATGAATAAAATCAGAAATGAAAAAGAGAAGTTACATCTGACACCACAGAAATACACAGTATCATAAGAGATTGCAACAAACATTTGTATACTAATAAAATGTACAACCTAGAAGAAATGGATAAATTCCTAGAAATATACAATCTCCCAAGGCTAAATCAAGATGGAATAAAAAATATGACCAGACTGAATACCAGTAATAAAATTGACTTAGTAATAAAAAAAAATCCAAAAAACAAAGTGCAGGACCAGATCGTTTCACAGGTGAATTCTACCAAACACTTAAAGAAGAGTTAACACCTATCCTTCTCAAACCATTTCAAAAATTTAAAGTGAAACGATTGCTTTTGAACTCATTGGAAAAGGCCAGTATCACCCTGATACTAAAACCATACACGGCACCAAGTAAAAAGAAAGAGGATAGTACTAAAACACTTGATAGAAATAGCATATACTTTAGGACTGGATGATTAAAGTATTTTAAAATCCTTTTATTGTTTAGGAGGAAGGTCAAAACTTGAGCTAAAATTAGAATTTTGTTAGTTAAGTATGCATGTTAATACAGCTAGAGTAAACACTAAAAGACTAAACAGAGCATATAACTTCCAAATGATAGAAGGAGAAAAATATAGAGTAAGGAGGAAAAGCTCTAATCATTCCAAAATATGGTAAAAAGTTAGGGGGGAAAAGGGGGAAATAGAGTAAATGGGACAAATAATAAGTGCATACAAATAAACAAAAATTATCAGCAATCACAGTAAATTTACTATGTTAAATGACAGAGATCATCAGAATATTTTTAAAATCCTGCTGTAAACAGTTCAAAAGAGATACACCTAAAACAGAATGGCACAACAAGTGTGAATGTCAAAGTATGGAAAAATATATAACAGGCAAATACTAATAATGGAAAAAAGGTTGTTGTGGCTATGTTAATATCAGTCAAAATAGACCATGAAGCAAAAAGCATTAGTAACGATAAAGGTGGTCACTATACAGTGACAAAATGATCAATTAATCACTAAGATATAACAAATATAAATTTATATGTATCTAACAATTTAGGCTCAAAATTTATAAAGAAAAAAAGTAACAGCGTGATAAGGAGAAATAGACAACTTATACCATCACCATGGGAAGTTTAACACATCCTTCTCAGTATTGATCAAGCGGACAGAGTCAGTAAAGTTATAGAAGACGTGAACAAAATAACAATCAAATTTGAACTGCTGGAGTTCAAAAAATTATATACAGAATTTCATACCCAGAATTTGGAGGATACATATTATTTTTAAGCATGCATGAACATTTGTGAAAATTGACCATGTGCTAGGCCCTAAGACTAACCTTAACAAATTTCAAATGATTGGCATCCTACAGCTCAAAAAATGCAATCAATTTAGAAACCAATTATAAAAAGATAATTAAAGATATATTTAGAAATGAAAAATACCCTACTAAACAACTCATGAATCAAAGAAGAAATCAATGAAAAATTTGAAAATACTTAGAACTGAAAAATAATGAAGATACTACATAGAAAAACTAAAGTGGTACTTGTAAGAACATATTTACCTATGAATATTTATATTAGAAAAGAAGAAAGGCTCAAAATTAATAATTTAAGCACTCAAGAATTTAGAAAAGGAAAAGTTGAATGAACCCAAAGAGAGTAGAAAGTAGGGATAACATGCATGTAATTTGATAAAGTATTGCCAGATTTTCCTTCAGTTTACACTCCCATCAGTATTGCCTGAGTATTCCTATTTCCCATATGCTCATCAATACTTGATATTTTCCTCCTTACTAATTTTGTCACTTTTATCTGTATAAAGTGACCGTTCATTATTTTATCTTTTCTCCAGATAAATTGAATATATACTCATATACTAATGAGCCATTCAGGTTTGTCTTTTTGTGAATTATTTTATTCTATAATTTTCCATTTTTGCTCTTGGATTTTGAGAGATATTCAAGAGTTAGAACCACATGACTGGTGGCTGGATGTGGGACATTAGATAGAGGGAAGAGTCAGGGATAAGGATATCAATTTGGATTTCTCTAAGTTATCACTTCTCACCAAACAGCCCTGGTTCTAAAACTCTCCATGTGTTATGGTATCCAGCTCCTTCATAAATTGACTTTCTGTCTTCTGAAAAAGTTCTGTTAATATCCTCCTAAAAGACTTAGTACCAGAGGTGGACGAAGCCTTCTAGGTCACCTTCTCATTACAGACTTCTATAAATTCAGATTTGATATAGCCATACAATTAATTGGCCATTAATGAAGCAATTAGATCCCACCAATACAAAGATGAAATGACAGAACTTTCTGTATTTAAGGGTCTATAGTGTTCCTCTTTCCACCTTCCCTCACTACTTAAAACATATAGCCTCCTTAGCAGCTGTCCACTAATTCCACAAATTTTCCTGAAGCATATGGACTGGATTAGGAGTAGAACACAGACAAGTGAGACCAGAGAATGGGTTATATTTCCCTAGGAAGAAGGTATATCCCAACAGACAGAATTTGGTTCCCCAAACACAGACTGCACTTCTCTCCATTCATCTATTTCAAAGATGTTTACCATCAGTCATAATGCATTGCTGCATATAAAGACCATTCCTCTTCCTTGGGATGAAAGTCAAATTATATGCTCTACCCATGGTGGGTCAAAAGAATCCTTCAAGACAGATATCATAAAGTAGTAATTATGAGCATAGGTTCTGAAGTCAGACAGACATCTGTATTTGAATTTTGTTTCCACAACTTGCTGTCTGTGAAATCTTGGGCAAATTGTTTAACCTGTCTGAGCCTGTTTCCTCATCTGAGAAATAGCACATATCTCTTTGGAATGTTGTGAAGGTTAAGTGAGATAATGTGTGTACTAGGACCTTTGAACATAGTCCTTCATGAACATTAATAGCTGTATACTATTTTTATTCAGTGATATAATAGTGCATGAGCATAAAGCAGAAGTAAATTAGACACTAAACATGATGAAGTGAAAAGAACACTGGTCTGGAATTAGCAGAAGAAACTCCAATTATTAGCCAGATCCACTCATGCTGGTACAAATTTTTCAGACTAGATGAATCAAAAAATGCCCAGGTTATAATCTGTTCCCCCTAATCCCAAAAAAGAAGATTCTATCTCCCATTAATCTGCCCCTGGCTGCCTTGTCCTGGCCTGGGTTCTACCTGCCATCTATCTGCACAGGTACCTTTATCTGACAGGGCCCAGGACAGCTCATAAATAAGATCCTAGATTTTTAACATATTAATTACTTTTTATTTGGAAATAATTTCAAATGCATGAGAAGTTGCAAGAATAAGAATAGTACATGATATGTCAATTATTTCTCAATAAAATTGGGAAAAAAACAATAATACATAGGATACCCCTATACCCTCTAGACTTTTTCATACTGAAATGTTTGTTTCTGTTATCACAGTGTGGAGTTTATTCCTCCTGACTATTGTCACCTCCCTCTTCTCCACATAAAGAGTAATAGAGAAAGAAAGGGCAACCAAGAGGTATTCCCCAAGTGACAGTGGGAGGTCCAACCCTGGGAAGTTGCCCAGAAAACTCCACTATCTTTCATTTTATTTAATTTAGTATTTTAATAGGAAAAAACAAAATTTTATTTCTGTTACATTTTGGACATTTTTATTCCTCAGGAGCTACCAGGCTCCCAAAGGGATCCAAGGAGATAGAAGAGTTACCCAAAGCAAACAATCCCCTCATTGGTTGCCAAGGAAACATCCTCTATTGATAAAGGTCTCATGCAGTATCAACTTCATAGTTGAAGGAAGAGGGCCTTGCACAAAGCTGAGTGCTAGTCCCTAGGAGGCCAGGACATGGGGCTCAGGCCACAATAACCCTACTGTTTCCAGTTTCAGAGGAAAAAAAGGAATAAATAACCAATTTTTCTCAGAAAGTCAGAAAGACACCATGACTTTGGACATTTTGAGGCTCCTCCAGGCTAATTAGAGAGTCTTACCACATGACTGCTGCCCTTTCATGACCTGATTCACTCTCGCTACTCAATTCATAAGGCTTGGCTCCTGCTCTCAAAAGACTCTTAGAGCACAACTAGGTGCCATTTTGGGAACTGAACTTAATTTCAGAGAGGCACCATTGGCTTGTGGGAAGAATAGTTAACTATAGGAGTCAGTCGTCTCAACTCTGACTTTGACAATTTGTAACACTCTTGATCCAGACTCTCTTTGAGCCTGAGTCTTTCCATCTGACAAATGAGAGGAGAGAGAATTGAACTGGGTGATCCCTGAAGTCCTTTTGAACTCTGATGTTTTCTGAGTCAACACTGTCTCATTATTACTCCTCCACCCTGAGGGTAGATTTGGTGTTTTAATAGCAATGAGAAAGGAGAACACCAAACCAGCCCCTCCCTCACATCTGACAGTGTGGACATTTTCATCTCTGATATGCATCCCTACCCTTCAAACAAGTTGACATGCTGTTATTTGTATGGTCCATGGTGAATGAGAAGAGCAAAGGTAAATGACCCACAGAGGAGTTGAATTGGGCCTGTTGGCTTCAATAATGAGGTGTGCTAATTAACTGAGCTAATCTGCTATACACTAATAAAGCAGCTTAATGGCATTATCTGAGCTTCCCAAGGGAAGATACCAGGAACAAAGAGGTTCCAAAATAGTTGTTTTTCCCCTGAAAAAGGAAGGGTGGAAGGAAGGAAACTAGCACTTCGTAAAAACCTATTATGTCAGCCCCTGTGTTTATTATACACCTTTTCATGCATTACCTCATTCTGTTATGAGGGGGGTTACAGATACATATTTTTCACCTTATTGACCTCCAACTTTGACTCCTCTTTAACCCTTGTCATCCCCTGTGTGTCACTCTTCCTTGGAGAGGATGACTTACAAAGAAGAGGACCATTATTCAGCAAATGACTTAAGAGTAGCTGCTCCTGCTGGAATCTTTGTTATCATATTTAATCTTCTTATTGGCTTCATGAGGTCCTGATCTCTTGCCCTCAGGTAAGACAGATGATGAAACGTATGTTCCACAAACTGAAATGGCTTACCCAAGGACACACACTAGCAAGTGTCAGATCTGGAATTGGAACCTAAGACTCTAATACCGTGTCCAGTCTTATCTATACTGTTCCTTATAGGTGCTACTTAGACCCCTCCATTCTTGGGACTAGGAATAGCAGAACAGGGTAAACTTCAGGAACATTGAATGGGCAGCCCAGCAAAACTGGGAGATTTCCCAGAAGATTCTTCAGATTGGGAGATCCTCTCACGTTTAGGGGCTGAAAAAAGTACCAAAATCAGCAAAGTAGTTTAGAGACCTGCTGAATTAATATTTCCATTTAAAGAAAACCACTTTGTGAGACTAGTGAGACATCAGCTCAGTCTGAGTTAGCTCTAGTCCACTCCCTCAGTCATCCTAATTTCTGGGTCATTAAAATGTCCTTGACTTTTCTGGCCCTTGCCTACTTCTTCTTGGAAGAGAAAGGAAGCCAAGAAGTTCCCTGGAGCCCCCCAACCTGCCTCAGACTCCATGAAAAAAAGTCCAGCTCCTGGGCCTTTGGCCAGCGGTATCTCAGTGTCATGAACTTACCCACAACAAAAAGCAAAAGGAAAGAGTGGGAAGGGCCCAGTAAGGTGGCAAGAGCTAAATTGTTTTTCCTCACAACGAAATAAACTCATGGCAAAACAGGGCCCTCAGCAATTTTTTCCTCTGGCCCTGGCCAACTCATCTAACATAAGCCATAAAGAATTCACTGACAAAGAGTCATGAATTACACAAACTTAATGCCTTCCATATGCACAGGCTTCCTACCTGGCACTTAAATCTTATACCAGGTACACTCAGAAACCTTATTGCATTAACTCCTCCAAACAACCCTAGAGAATGAGGGTAATAGTAACTAATGTTCAATGAGTATTTGCTATGATTCTAGCTCTGCTCTCTAAGCTTTACATATAGTAACTCATTTAATCCTCACAACAACAAATCTATGAAGAAAATTCTACCATATTTCATCAAATTTTAGATGCACTTTAAAAAATTAATGTCAATAAAATATGGATGTATTCAATATCTTGTTTCTTTAACATCTTGCTCTTCATCACAGAACACATCACAAATTATACATTTGCTTGTGATTACATCTCTCACTGAACTGTGAGCTTTTTGAGGGCAGAACACTTTAATAATTTTTGACCTTCTTTACTATCTTATCCCCAGCACACAGCCTACTACATAGTAAGTGATCAGAAAATATTGAATACATTAATGAAACCACTAAAAAGCAGACATTTCAAAATAGAAAAGTGACTGAAGTCATGTAAATTACCCCTTTGTTTTTAGGCAAAAATATTTGCAAAATTGACCCATATTAATAAAGCTTTCCTGACATAAATCACAGCAAGATCCTTTTTTTTTTAACATCTTTATTGGAGTATAATTGCTTTACAATGGTGTGTTAGTTTCTGCTTTATAACAAAGTGAATCAGTTATACATATACATATGTCTCATATCTCTTCCCTCTTGCGTCTCCCTCCCTCCCACCATCCTTACCCCACCCCTCTAGGTGGTCACAAAGCACCAAGCTGATCTCCTTGTGCTATGCAGCTGCTCTCCACTAGCTATCTATTTTATGTTTCGTAGTGTATATATGTCCATGCCACTCTCTCACTTTGTCACAGCTTACCCTTCCCCCTCCCCATATCCTCAAGTCCATTCTTTAGTAGGTCTGTGTCTTTATTCCTGTCTTACACCTAGGTTATTCATGACATAATTTTTCCTTAAATTCCATATATATGTGTTAGCATACGGTATTTGTCTTTCTCTTTCTGACTTACTTCACTCTGTATGACTGACTCTAGGTCCATCCACCTCATTACAAATAGCTCAATTTCGTTTCTTTTTATGGCTGAGTAATATTCCATTGTATATGTGTGCCACATCTTCTTTATCCATTCATCTGATGATGGGCACTTAGGTTGCTTCCATCTCCTGGCTACTGTAAAGAGAGCTGCAACAAATATTTTTTTACATGTCTCTTTTTGAATTATGGTTTTCTCAGGGTATATGCCCAGTAGTGGGATCCCTGGGTCATATGGTAGTTCTATTTGCAGTTTTTTAAGGAACCTCCATACTGTTCTCCACAGTGGCTGCACCAATTCACATTCCCACCAGCAGTGTAAGAGTGTTCCCTTTTCTCCACAGCCTCTCCAGCAATTATTGTTTCTAGATTTTTTGTTGACGGCCATTCTGACGCGTGTGAGAAGATATCTCAGTGTAGTTTTCATTTGCATTTGTCTAATGATCAACGATGTTGAGCATTCTTTCATGTGTTTGTTGTATATCTGTATATCTTCTTTGGAGAAATGTCTATTTAGGTTCTCTGCCCATTTTTGGATTGGGTTATTTGGTTTTTTTGTTATTGAGCTACATGACCTGCCTGTAAATTTTGGAGATTAATCCTTTGTCAGGTGCTTCATTTGCAAATATTTTCTCCCATTCTGAGGGTTGTCTTTTGGTCTTGTTTATGGTTTCCCTTGCTGTGCAAAAGCTTTGAAGTTTCATTAGATCCCATTTGTTTATTTTTGCTTTTACTTCCATTTCTCTAGGAGGTGGGTCAAAAAGGGTCTTGCTGTGATTTATGTCATAGAGTGTTCTGCCTATGTTTTCTTCTAAGAGTTTGATAGTTTCTGACCTTACATTTAGATCTGGAATCCATTTTGAGCTTATTTTTCTGTATGATGTTAGGGAGCAATCTAATCTCATACTTTTACATGTACCTGCCCAGTTTTCCAAGCAAGTTTTAAGAGGCTGTCATTTCTCCACTGTACATTCCTGCCTCCTTTATCAAAGATAAGGTGACCATATGTGCGTGGGTTTATCTCTGGGCTTTCTATCCTGTTCCATTAATCTATCTTTCTGCTTTTGTGCTAGTACCATACTGGCTTGATTACTGTAGCTTTGTAGTATAGTCTGAAGTCAGAGAGCCTGATTCCTTCACCTCCGTTTTTCCTTCTGAAGATTGCTTTGACTATTCGGGGTCTTTCGTGTTTCCATACAAATTGTGAAATTTTTTGTTCTAGTTCTGTGAAAAATACAAGTGGTAGTTTGATAGGGATTGCATTAAATCTGTAGATTGCTTTGGGTAGTAAAGTCATTTTCACAATGTTGATACTTCCAATCCTAGAACATGGTTTATCTCGCCATCTATTTGTATCACCTTTAATTTCTTTCATCAGTGTCTTATAATTTTCTGCATACAGGTCTTTTGTTTCCTTAGCTAGGTTTATTCCTAGATATTTTATTGTTTTTGATGCAATAGTAAAGGGGAGTGTTTTCTTGATTTCACTTTCAGATTTTTCATCATTAGTATATAGGAATGCCAGAGATTTCTGTGCATTAATCTCGTATCCTGCTACTTTACTAAATTTATTGATTAGCTCTAGTAGTTTTCTGATAGCATCTTTAGGATTCTCTATGTATAGTATCATGTCATCTGCAAACAGTGACAGCTTTACTTCTTCTTTTCTGATTTGGTTCCTTTTTATTTCATTTTCTTCTCTTGTTGCTGTGGCTAAAACTTCCAAAAGTATGTTGAATAAGAGTGGTGAGAGTGCGCAACCTTTTTTTCTTCCCGATATTAGTGGAAATGCTTTCAGTTTTTCACCTTTGAGAACGATATTGGCTGTGGGTTTGTCATATACGGCCTTTAGTATGTTGAGGAAAGTTCTCCATATGCCTACTTTCTACAGGGTTTTTATCTTAAATGAGTGTTGAATTTTGTTGAAAGCTTTCTATGAATCTATTGAGATGATAATATGTTTTTTCTCCTTCAGTTTCTTAAAATGGTGTATCACGTTGATTGATTTGCATATATTGAAGAATCCTTGCATTACTAAAATAAACCCCACTTGATCGTGGTGTATGATCCTTTTAATGTGCTGTTGGATTCTGTTTGCTGGTGTTTTGTTGAGGATTTTTGCATCTGTGTTCATCATGATATTGGCCTGTAGTTTTCCTTCTTTGTGACATCCTTGTCTGGTTTTGGTATCAAGGTGATGGTAGCCTCGTAGAATGAGATTGGGAGTGTTCCTCCCTCTGCTATATTTTGGAAGAGTTTGCGAAGGTAAGTGTTAGCTTTTCTGTAAATGTTTGATAGAATTCGCCTGTGAAGCCATCTGGTCCTGGGCTTTTGTTTGTTGGAAGTTTTTAAATCACAGTTTCAACTTCAGTGCTTGTGATTGGTCTGTTCATATTTTCTATTTCTTCCTGGTTCAGTCTTGGCAGGTTGTGCATTTCTAAGAATTTTTCCATTTCTTCCAGATTGTCCATTTTATTGGCATATAGTTGCTTGTAGTAATCTCTCATGACCTTTTGTATTTCTGCAGTGTCAGTTGTTACTTCTCCTTTTTCATTTCTAATTCTATTGATTGGCGTCTTCTCCCTTTTTTTCTTGATGAGTCTGGCTAATGGCTTATCAATTTTGTTTATCTCCTCAGAGAAGCAGCTTTTAGTTTTATTGATCCTTGCTGTCATTTCCTTCATTTCTTTTTCATTTATTTCTGATCTGATTTTTATGATTTCTTTCCTTGAGCTAATTTTGGGGTTTTTTTGTTCTATCTCTAATTGCTTTACGTGCAAGGTTAGGTTGTTTATTCGAGATGTTTCCTCTTTCTTAGTGTAGGATTGTGTTGCTATAAACTTCCCTCTTAGAACTGCTTTTGTTGCATCCCATAGATTTTGGGTCGTCGTGTCTCCATTTTCATTTGTTTCTAGGTATTTTTTGATTTCCACTTTGATTTGTTCAGTGATCACTTCGTTATTAAGTAGTGTATTGTTTAGCCTCCTTGTGTTTGTTTGTTTGTTTGTTTGTTTTTACGGTGTGCGGGCCTCCCACTGTTGTGGCCTCTCCCGTTGCGGAGCACAGGCTCCAGATGCGCAGGCTCAGCGTCCATGGCGCACGGGCCAAGCCGCTCCGCGCCATGTGGGATCTTCCCGGACCGGGGCACGAACCCATGTCCCCTGCATCGGCAGGCGGACTCTCAACCACCGCGCCACCAGGGAAGCCCTGTGTTTGTATTTTTTACAGATCTCTTCATGTAATTGATATCTAGTGTCATAGTGTTGTGGTTGGAAAAGATACTTGATACAGTTTCAATTTTCTTAAATTTACCAAGGCTTGATTTGTGACCCAAAATATGATCTATCCTGGATAATATTCCATGAGCACTTGAGAAAAGTACCTATTCTGTTGTTTTTGGATGGAATGTCTTATAAATATCAATTAAGTCCATCTTGTTTAAGGTATCATTTAAAGCTTGTGTTTCTTATTTATTTTCATTTTGGATGATCTGTCCATTGGTGAAAGTGGGGTGTTAACGTCCCTGACTATGAATGTGTTACTGTTGATTTCCCCTTTCATGGCTGTTAGTATTTGCCTGATGTATTGAGGTGCTCCTGTGTTGGGTGCATAAATATTTACAATTGATATATCTTCTTGGATTAATCCCTTGATCATTACGTAGTGTCCTTTGTCTCTTCTAATAGTCTTTATTTTAAAGTCTATTTTGTCTATATGAGAATTGCTACTCCAGCTTTCTTTTGGTTTCCATTTGCATGGAATATCTTTTTCCATCCCCTTACTTTCAGTCTGTATGTGTCTCTAGATCTTAAGTGGATCTCTTGTAGACAGCATATATATGGGTCTTGTTTTTGTATCCATTCAACCAATCTGTGTCTTTTGGTGGGAGCAATTAGTCCATTTACATTTAAGTGAATTATCGATATGTATGTTCCTAATGCCATTTTCCTAATTGCTTTGGGTTTTTTATTGTAGGTCTTTTCCTTCTCTTGTGATTCTTGCCTAGAGAAGTTCCTTTAGCATTTTTTGTAAAGCTGGTTTGGTGGTGCTGAACTCTCTCAGCTTTTGCTTGTCTGTAAAGGTTTTAATTTCTCCATCAAGTCTCAATGAGATCTTTGCTGGGTAGAGTAATCGTGGTTGCAGGTTTTTCTCCTTCATCACTTTAAATATGTCCTGCCAGTCCCTTCTGGCTTGCAGAGTTTCTGCTGAAAGATCAGCTGTTAACCTTATGGAGATGCCCTTGTGTGTTTTTTGTTGTTTTTCCCTTGCTGCTTTTAATATGTTTTCTTTGTATTTAATTTTTGACAGTTTGATTAATATGTGTCTTGGCCTATTTCTCCTTGGATTTATCCTGTATGGGACTCTCTGTGCTTCCTGGACTTGATTAACTATTTCCTTTCCCATATTAGGGAAGTTTTCAACTATAATCTCTTCAAATATTTTCTCAGTCACTTTCTTTTTCTCTTCTTCTTCTGGAACCCATATAATTCAAATGTTGGTGTGTTTAATGTTGTCCCAGAGGTCTCTGAGACTGTCCTCAGTTCTTTTCATTCTTTTTTATTTATTGTGCCCTGCAGTAGTTATTTCCACTATTTTTTCTTCCAGGTCACATATCCGTTCTTCTGCCTCAGTTATTCTGCTATTGATCCCATCTAGAGTATTTTTTACTTCATTTATTGTGTTGTTCATCATTGTTTGTTTCATCTTTTGTTCTTCTAGGTCCTTGTTAAATGTTTCTTGCATTTTGTCTATTCTATTTCCAAGATTTTGGATCATCTTTACTATCATTTTTCTGACCTCTTTTTCAGGTAGACTGCTTCTTTCCTCTTCATTTTTTAGGTGTGGTGGGTTTTTATCTTGCTCCTTCATCTGCTGTGTGTTTTTCTGTCTTCCCGTGGTGCTTATCTTACTGTGTTTGGAGTCTACTTTTTGCAAGCTGCAGGTTCGTAGCTCCTGTTGGTTTTGGTGTCTGTCCCCAGTGGCTAAAGTTGGTTCAGTAGGTTGTGTAGGCTTCCTGGTGGAGGGGACTAGTGCCTGTGTTCTGATGGATGAGACTGGATCTTGTCTTTCTGGTGGACAGATCCACGTCTGGTGGTATGTTTAGGGGTATCTGTGGACTTATTATGATTTTAGGCAGCCTCTCTGCTAATGTGTGGGGTTGTGTTCCTGTCTTGCTAGTTGTTTGTCATAGCATGTCCAGCACTGTAGCTTGCTGGTCGTTGAATGAAACTGGGTGCTGGTGTTGAGATGGAGATTTCTGGGAGATTTTTGACATTTGATATTAGGTGCAGCTGGGAGGTGTCTTGTGGACCAGTGTCCTGAAGTTGCCTCGCCCACATCAGAGGCACAGCACTGACTCCTGGCTGGAGCACCAAGACCCTTTCATTCACACGGCTCAGGATAAAAGTGAGAAAAAGTAGAAAGAAAGAAAGAAAGAAAGGAAGGAAGGAAGGAAGGAAGAAACAAAGAAAGAAAGATAAAATAAAATAAGATAGAATGAAATAAAGTTATTAAAATAAAAAATTATTATTAAGAAAATAGTTTTTTTAAAAAAACGGATGGATAGAACCCTAGTACAAATGGTAGAAGCAAAGCTATCCAGACAAAATCTTACACAGAAGCATACACATACACAATCACAAAAAGGGGAAAATGGGAAAAAATCATAAATCTTGCTCTCAAAATCCACCTCCTCAATTTGGGATGATTCGTTGTCTATTCATGTATTCCACAGATGCAGGGTACATCAAGTTGATTGTGGAGCTTTAATCCTCTGCTTCTGAAGCAGCTGGGAGAGATTTCCCTTTCTCTTCTTTATTCTCAGAGCTCCCGGTACTCAGCTTCGGATTTGGCCACGCTTCTGCGTGTTGGTCGCTGGAGGGCGTCTCTTTTCGCTCAGACAGGACGGAGTTAAAGGAGCAGCTGCTTTGGGGACTCTGGCTCACTCAGGCCAGGGGGAGGGAGGGGCACGGCGTGCAGGGCGAGCCTTCAGCAGCAGAGCCCGGCGTGACGTTGCACGAGCCTGAAGCGCACCATGTGTTCTCCCGGGGAAGTTGTCCCTGGATCCTGGGACACTGGCAGTGGCGGGCTGCACAGGCTCCCGGAAAGGGGGTGTGGAGAGTGACCTGTGCTCACACACAGGCTTCTTGGTGGCAGCGGCAGCAGCCTTAGCACCCCATGCCCGTCTCTGTGGTCTGCACTTTTAGCCGTGACTCACACCCGTCTCTGGAGCTCCTTTAAACAGCGCTCTTAATCCCCTCTCCTTGCGCACCAGGAAACAAATAGGAAAGAAAAAGTCTCTTGCCTCTTCGGCAGGTCCAGATTTTTCCCCAGACTCCCTCCCGGCTAGCCATGGAGCACTAACCCCCTGCAGGCTGTGTTCACGCCGCAAACCCCAGTCCTCTCCCTGCGCTCTGACCAAAGCCCGAGCCTCAGCTCCCAGCTCTGCCCGCCCCAGCAGGTGAGCAGACAAGCCTCTTGGGCTGGTGAGTGCCGGTCGTCACCGATCCTCTGTGCGGGAATCTCTCCGCTTTGCCCTCCGCACCCCTGTTGCTGTGCTCTCCTCCACAGCTCCGAAGCTTCCCCCCTCCACCACCCGCAGTCTCCGCCCGTGAAGGGTCTTCCTAGTGTGTGGAAACCTTTCCTCCTTCACAGCTCCCTCCCACTGGTGCAGGTCCCGTCCCTATCATTTTGTCTTTGTTTATTCTTTTTTCTTTTGCCCTACTGAGGTACGTGGGGATTTTCTTGCCTTTTGGGAGGTCTGAGGTCTTCTGCCTGCATTCAGTAGGTGTTCTGTAGGAGTTGTTCCACGTGTAGATGCATTTCTGGTGTACCTGTCGCGAGGAAGGTGATCTCCGTGTCTTACTCTTCCACCACCTTCTCCTCGTCCCCCCAGCAAGATCCTTTTTGACCCACCGCCTAAAGAAATGAAAAAAACCAAAAAGAAAAATAAACAAATGGGACCTAATGAAACTCAAAAGCTTTTCCACAGCAAAGGAAACCATAAACAAGACGAACAGACAACACTCAGAATGGGAGAAAATATTTGCAAATGAAGCAACTGACAAAGGATCAATCACCAAAATTTACAAGCAGCTCATGCAACTCGATATCAAAAAAAAATAAAATCCAAAAATCGGCAGAAGACCTAAATAGACATTTCTCTAAAGAAGGTACACAGGTTGCGAACAAACACATGAAAGGATGCTCAGCATCCCTAATCATTAGAGAAATGAAAATCAAAATTACAATGAGGTATCAGCTCACACCAGTCAGAATGGCCATCATCAAAAAGTCTAGAAACAATAAATGCTGGAGAGGGTGTGGAGAAGTGGAACCCTCTTGCACTGTTGGTGGGAATGTAAATTGATACAGCCACTATGGAGAACAGTATGGAGGTTCCTTAAAAAACTAAAAATAGAACTACCATACGACCCAGCAATCCGACTACTGGCATATACCCTGAGAAAACCGTAATTCAAAAATAGTCATGTACCAAAATGTTCATTGCAGCTCTATGTGCAATACCCAGGACATGGAAGCAACCTAAGTGTTCATCGACAAATGAATGGATAAAGAAGATGTGGCACATATATACCATGGAATATTACTCAGCCATAAAGGGTAACGAAATTGAGTTATTTGTAGTGAGGTGGATGGACCTAGAGTCTGTCATATGGAGTGAAGTAAGTCAGAAAGAGAAAAACAAATACCGTATGCTAGCACATATATATGGAATCTAAAAAAAAAAAAAAGTCATGAAGAACCTAGGGGCAACTGGTTCAAGACGGCGTTGTAGAAGAACATGTTCTCACTCCCTGTTGTGAGAACACTGGAATCACAACTAACTGCTGAACAATCATCGACAGGAAGACATTGGAACTCAACAGAAAAGATACCCCACATCCAAAGACAAAGGAGAAGCCACAGTGAGATGGTAGGAGGGTCACAATCATGATAAAATCAAACCCCATAACTGTTGGGTGGGAAACCCACAAACTGGAGAATATTTATACCACAGTAGTCCACCCACTGCAGTGAAGGTTCTGAGCCCCACGTCAGGCTTCCAAACCTAGGGGTCCAGCAATGGGAGTAGGAATTCCTAGAGAATCAGACTTTGAAGAGTAGTGGGATTTGATTGCAGGACTTTGACAGGACTGGGGGAAACGGAGACTCCACTCTTGGAGGGCACACAAAAGCTAGTGTGGGCATCGGGACACAGGGAAAGAGCAGAGACCCCATAGAGACTGAACCAGACCTACATCCTAGTGTTGGGGGTCTCCTTCAGAGGTGGGGGGTGGCTCTGTCTCACGGTGAGGACAAGGACAGTGGCAGCAGAAGTTCTGGGAAGTACTTCTTGGCATGAGCCCTCCCAGAGTCCACCATTAGCCCCACCAAAGAGCCTGGGTAGGCTCCAGTGCTGGGTGACCTCAGGCCAAACAACCAACAGGGAAGGGACCTAGCACCACCCATCAGCAGGCAAGCAGATAAAAGTTTTACTGAGCTCTGCCCACCAGAGCAACAGCCAACTCTACCCACCACCAGTCCCTCCCATCAGTAAACTTGCACAAGCCTCTTAGATAGCCTCATACACCAGAGGGCAGACAGCAGAAGCAAGAGGAACTACAATCCTGCAACCTGTGGAACAGAAACCACATTCATAGAAACATAGGCAAGATGAAAAGGCAGAGGGCTGTGTACCAGATGAAGGAACAAGATAAAACCCCAGAAAAGCAACTAAATGAAGTGGATATAGGCAACCTTCCAGAAAAAAAGAATTCAGAATAATGATAGTGAAGATGATCCAGCACCTCTTAAAAAGAATGGAGGCAAAGGTGGAGAAGATGCAAGGAATGTTTAACAAAGATCTAGGAGCATTAAAGAACAAACAAACAAAGATGAACAACACAATAATTGAAATGAAAATTACACTAGAAGTAATCAATAGCAGAATAACAGAGGCAGAAGAATGGATAAGTGACCTGGAAGACAGAATGGTGGAATTCACTGTTGCAGAACAGAATAAAGAAAAAAGAATGAAAAGAAATGCAGACAGCCTAAGAGACCTCTGGGACAACACTAAACACAACAATATTTGCATTATAGGGGTCCCAGAAGGTGAAGAGAGAGAGAAAGGACACGAGAAAATATTTCAAGAGATTATAGTTGAAAACTTCCCTAACATGGGAAAGGAAATAGCAACCCAAGTCCAGGAAGCGCAGAAAGTCCCATACAGGATAAACCCAAGGAGAAACAGGCCGAGACACATAGTAATCAAATTGGCAAATATTAAAGGCCAAGAAAAATTATTGAAAGCAGCAAGGGGAACACGACAAATAATGTACAAGGGAACTCCCATAAGGTTAACAGCTGATTTCTCAGCAGAAACTCTACAAGCCAGAAGGGATCAGCATGATATGCTTGAAGTGATGAAGGAGAAAAACCAACAACCAAAATTACTCTTCTCAGCAAGGATCTCATTCAGATTTGATGGAGAAATCAAAAGCTTTACAGACAAGCAAAAGCTAAGAGAATTCAGCACCACCAAACCAGCTCTACAAAAAATGCTAAAGGAACTTCTCTAAGTGGGAAACACAAGAGAAGAAAATGACCTACAAAAACAAACCCAAAACAATTAAGAAAATGGTCATAGGAACATACATATCGATAATTACCTTAAATGTGAATGGATTAAATGTTCCAACCAAAAGGCACAGGCTTGTTGAATGGATACAAAAACAAGAACCATATATGTGCTGTCTACAAGAGACCCACTTCAGACCTAGGGACACATACAGACTGAACGTGTGGGGATGGAAAAAGATATTCCATGCAAACGGAAATCGAAAGAAAGCTGGAGTAACAATACTCATATCAGATAAAATAGACTTTAAAATAAAGAATGCTAAAAGAAACAAGGAAGGACTCTACATAATGATCAAGGGATCAATCCAAGAAGAAGATAAAACAACTATATATATACATATATATATATATATATATATATAAAAAACAACTATATATATATATGGACCCAACGTAGGAGCACCTCAATACATAAGAAAACTGCTAACAGCTCTAAAAGAGGAAATCGACAGTAACACAATAATAGTGGGGGACTTTAGCACCTCACCTACACCAAGGGACAGATCATCCAAAATGAAAATAAATAAGGAAACAGAAGCTTTAAATGACACAATAGACCAGATAGATTTAATTGATATTTATAGGATATTCCATCCAAAACCACAGTTTACACTTTCTTCTCAAGTGCGCATGGAACATTCTCCAGGATAGATCACATCTTGGGTCACAAATCAAGCCTCAGTAAATTTAAAAATTGAAATAATATCAAGCATCTTTTCTGACCACAACGCTATGAGATTAGAAATGAATTACAGGGAAAAAAACGTAAAAAACAAAAACACATGGAGACTAAACAATACGTTACTAAATAACCAAGAGATCGCCAAAGAAATCAAAGAGGAAATCAAAAAATATGTAGAGATAGATGGCAATGAAAACACGACAACCCAAAACCTATGGGATGCAGCAAAAGCAGTTCTAAGAGGGAAGTTTACAGCTATGGAAGCCTACCTCAAGAAAAAAGAAAAATCTCAAATAAACAATGTAACTTTACACCTAAAGGAACTAGAGAAAGAAGAGCAAACAAAACACAAAGTTAGCAGAAGGAAAGAAATTATAATGATCAGAGCAGAAATAAATGAAATAGAAACAAGGAAAACAATAGCAAAGATCAATAAAACTAAAAGCTGGATCTTTAAGAAGATAAACAAAATTGATAAAACATTAGCCAGACTCATCAAGAAAAAGAGGGAGAGGACTGAAATCAATAAAATTACAAATGAAAAAAGGAGAAGTTACAACAGACACCAAAGAAATACAAAGCATCCTAAGAGACTACTACAATGAACTCTATGCCAATAAAATGGAGAACCTGGAAGAAATGGACAAATTCTTAGAAAGGTATAACCTCCCAAGACTAAACCAGGAAGAAATAGAAAATATGAATAGACAAATCACAAGGAATGAAATTGAAACTGTGATTTAAAATCTTCCAACAAACAAAATCCAGGACCAGATGGCTTCATAGGTGAATTCTACCCAAAATTTAGAGAAGAGCTAACACCCATCCTTCGCAAACTCTTCCAAAAAATTGCAGAGGAAGGAACACTCTCAAACTCATTCTATGAGGCCACCATCACCCTGATACCAAAGCCAGAGAAAGATACTACAAAAAAAGAAAATTACAGAACAATATCACTGATGAATATAGATGCAAAAATCCTCAACAGAATACTAGCAAACAGAATCCAACAACACATTAAAAGGATCATACACAATAATCAAGTAGGATTTATCACAAAGATGCAAGGATTCTTCAATATATGCAAATCAATCAATGTGATACACCATATTAACAAATTGAAGAGGAAAAACCATATGATCGGAGGGATTGAGGAAGATGGCAGAAGAGTAAGACGCAGAGATCACCTTCCTCCCAACAGATACATCAGAAATACATCTACATGTGGAACTGCTCCTATAGAACACCCACTGAATTCTGGCGGAAGACCTCAGACATCCCAAAAGGAAGAAACGCCCCCACGTACCTGGGTAGGGCAAAAGAAAAAAGAATAAACAGAGACAAAAAATAGGGACAGGACCTGCACCAGTGGGAGGGAGCTGTGAAGGAGGAAAGGTTTCCACACACTAGGAAGCCCCTTCGCAGGCAGAGACTGTGGGTGGCAGAGGAGGGAAGCTTTGGAGCCGCGGAGGAGAACACAGCAACAGGGGTGCGGAGGGCAAAGCGGAGAGATTCCCGCATGGAAGATCCGTGACATCAGCACTCACCAGCCCGAGAGGCTTGTCTGCTCACCCGCCGGGGAGGGCAGGGGCTGGGAGATGAGGCTCGGGCTTCGGGTCAGATCGCAGGGAGAGAACTGGGCTTGGCAGTGTGAACAAAGCCTGAAGGGGTTAGTGCACCACGGCTAGCCGGGAGAGAGTCCAGGAAAATGTCTGGACCTGCCGAAGAGGCAAAAGACTTTTTCTTCCCTCTTTGTTTCCTGGTGTGTGAGGAGAGAGGATTAAGAGCGCTGCTGAAACGAGCTCCAGAGACAGACGCAAGCCGTGGCTGTTAGCACGGACCCCAGAGAAGAGCATGAGACGCTAAAGCTGCTGCTGCCTCCACCAAGAAGCCTGTGTGCAAGCACAGGTCACTATCCACACCTACCCTCCTGGGAGCCTGTGCAGCCCGCCACTGCCAGGATCCCGTGAGCCAGGGACAACATCCCGGGGAAAACGCACGGCACACCTCAGGCTGCTGCAACAACGTCACGCCAGCCTCTGCCACCCCAGGCTCGCCCCACATCCGTACCTCTCCCTCCCCCCAGCCTGAGTGAGCCAGAGCCCCCAATCAGCTGCTCCTTTAACCCTGGCCTGTCTGAGCAAAGAACAGATGCCCTCAGTCGACCTACACGCAGAGGTGGGGCCAAATCAAAAGCTGAACCCCGGGAGCTGTGCGAACAAAGAAGAGAAAGGGAAATCCCTCCCAGCAGCCTCAGGAGCAGCAGATTAAATCTCCACAATCAACTTGATGTACCCGGCATCTGTGGAATACCTAAATAGACAACGAATCATCCCAAACTGAGGAGGTGGACTTTGGGAGCAAGATATATTGTATTTTACACTTTTCCTCTTTTTATGACTGTGTATGTGTATGCTTCTGTGTGAGATTTTGTCTGTATAGTTTTCCTTTCACATTTGTCCCGGGGTTCTGTCCGTCCGTTTTTTGTGTGTTGTTTTTGTTGTATTTTGTATTTTTGTGGGGTTTTTTACTGTAAATTTTTTTTCTTTAATAACTCTATTTTTTTAATCTCACTTTCTCTTATTTTATTTTACCTTCTTTCTTTCTTTCTTTCCTTCTTTCTTTCTTTCTTTCTTTCTTTCTTTCTTTCTTTCTTTCTTTCTTTCTTTCTTTCTTTCTTTCTTTCTTTCTTTCTATTTTTTCTCCCATTTATTGTGAGTGGTGTGGAGGAAAGGCTCTTCGTGCTCCAGCCAGGAGTCAGTGTTGTGCCTCTGAGGTTGGAGAGCCAACTTCAGGACACTGGTCCACAAGAGCCCTCCCAGCTCAACATAATATCAAATGGTGAAAATCTCACAGAGATCTCCATCTGAACACCAAGACCCAGCTTCACTGAACGAACAGCAAGCTACAGTACTGGACATCCTATGCCAAACAACTAGCAAGACAGGAACACACCCCCACCCATTAGCAGAGAGGCTGCCTAAAATCATAATAAGGCCACAGACACCCCAAAACACACCACCAGACGTGGACCTGCCAACCAGAAAGGCAAGATCCAGTCTCATCCACCAGAATGCAGGCACTAGTCCCTTCAATCAGGAAGCCCACACAAGCCACTGAGCCAAACTTAGCCACAGGAGACAGACACCAAAAACAATGGGAACTACAAACCTGCAGCCTACAAAAAGGACACCGCAAACACAGTAAGATAAGCAAACTGAAAAGACAGAAAAACACAGAGCAGATGAAGGAGCAAGGTAAAAACACAACAGACCTAACAAATGAAGAGGAAATAGGCAGTCTACCTGAAAAAGAATTCAGAATAATGAAAGTAAGGATAATCCAAAATCTTGGAAATAGAATACAGAGAATGCAAGAAATATTTAACAAGGACCTAGAAGAACTAAACAGGAAAGAAGCAATGATGAACAACACAATAAATGAAATTAAAACTACTCTAGAAAGGATCAAGAGCAGAATAACTGAGGCAGAATAATGAATAAGTGACCTGGAAGATAAAATAGTGGAAATAACTACTGCAGAGCAGAATAAGGAAAAAACAATGAAAAGAACTGAGGACAGTCTCAGAGACCTCTGGGACAACATGAAACTCACAACATTCGAATTATAGAGATCCCAGAAGAAGAAGAAAAAGAGAAAGGGACTGAGAAAACAGTTGAAGAGATTATAGTTGAAAACTTCCATAATTTGTGAAAGGAAATTATTAATCAAGTCCAGGAAGCACAGAGAGTCCCATACAGGATAAATCCAAGGAGAAACACGCCAAGACACATATTAATCAAACTATCAAAAATTAAATACAAAGAAAACACATTAAAAGCAGCAAGGGAAAAACAACAAATAACACAAAAGGGAATCCCCATAAGGTTAACAGCTGATCTTTCAGCAGAAACTGCAAGCCAGAAGGGACTGGCAGGACATATTTAAAGTGATGAAGGAGAAAAAACCACAACCAAGATTACACTACCCAGCAAGGATCTCATTCAGACTTGATGGAGAAATTAAAACCTTTACAGACAAGCAAAAGCTGAGAGAGTTCAGCACCACCAAACCAGCTCTACAACAAATGCTAAAGGAACTTCCCGAGGCAAGACACAGAAGAGAGGGAAAAGACATACAATAACAAACCCAAAGCAATTAAAAAATGAGAATAGGAACATACATGTCTATAATTACCTCAAATGAAAATGGATTAAATGCTCCCACCAAAAGACACAGACTGGTTGAATGGATACAAAAACCAGACCCATATATATGCTGTCCACAAGAGACCCACTTCAGACCTAGGGAAACATACAGAATGAAAGTGAGGGGATGGAAAAAGATATTCCATGCAAATGGAAATCAAAAGCAAGCTGGAGTAGCAATTCTCATATCAGACAGAATAGACTTTAAAATAAAGACTATTAGAAGAGACAAAGAAGGACACTACATAATGATCAAGGGATCGATCCAAAAAGAAGATATAACACTTGTAAATATTTATGCACCCAACGTAGGAGCATCTCAGTACATAAGGCAAATGCTAACAGCCATATAAGGGGAAATCGACAGTAACATTATCATACTGGGGACTTTAACACCCCACTTTCACCAATGGACAGACCATCCAAAATGAAAATAAATAAGGAAACACAAGCTTTAAATGATACATTAAACAAGATGGACTTAATTGATATTTATAGGACATTCCATCCAGAAACAACAGAATGCACATTTTTCTGAAGTGCTCATGGAACATTCTCCAGGATAAATCATATCTTGGGTCACAAATCAAGTCTTTATAAATTAAAGAAAATTGAAATCGTATCAAGTATCTTTTCCGACAGCAACGCTATGAGACTAGATATCAATTACAGGAAAAGATGTGTAAAAAATACAAACCCTTGGAGGCTGAACAATACACTACTTAATAACGAAGTGATCACTGAAGAAATCAAAAAATACCTAGAAACAAATGAAAATGGAGACACGATGACCCAAAACCTATGGGATGCAGCAAAATCAGTACTAAGAGGGAAGTTTATAGCAATACAATTCTACCTTAAGAAACAGGAATCATCTCAAATAAACAACTTAACCTTGCACCTGAAGCAATTAGAGAAAGAAGAAAAAAAAACACAAATTTAGCAGAAGGAAAGAAATCATAAAGATCAGATCAGAAATAAATGAAAAAGAAATGAAGGAAACAATAGCAAAGATCAATAAAACTAAAAGCTGGTTCTTTGAGAAGATAAACAAAATTGACAAACCATTGGCCAGACTCATCAAGAAAAAAAGGGAGAAGAGTCAAATCAATAGAAATAGAAATGAAAAAAGAGAAGTAACAACTGACACTGCAGAAATACAAAGGATCATGAGAGATTACTACAAGCAACTCTATGCCAATAAAATGGACAACCTGGATGAAATAGACAAATTCTTAGAAATGCACAACCTGCCAAGACTGAATCAGGAAGAAATAGAAAATATGAACAGACCAATCACAAGCACTGAAATTGAAACCGTGATTTAAAATCTTCCAACAAACAAAAGCCCAGGACCAGATGGATTCACAGGCAAATTCTATCAAACATTTAAAGGAGATCTAACACCTATCCTTCTCAAACTCTTCCAAAATATAGCAGAGGGAGGAACACTCCCAATTTCATTCTATGGGACCACCATCAACCTGATACGAAAACCAGAAAAAGATGTCACAAAGAAAGAAAACTACAGGCCAATATCACTGATGAACAAAGATGCAAAAATCCTCAACAAAGTACCAGCAAACAGAATCGAACAGCACATTAAAAGGATCACACACCATAATCAAGTGGGGTTTATTCCAGGAAAGCACGGATTGTTCAATATACGCAAATCAATCAACGTGATACACCATATTAAAAAATTGAAGGAGAAAAACCATATGATCATCTCATTAGATGCAGAGAAAGCTTTCGACAAAATTCAACACCACTTATGATAAAAAACCCTCCAGAAAGTAGGCATAGAGGAAACTTTCCTCAACATACTAAAGTCCATATATGACAAACCCACAGCCAACATCGTCTTCAATGGTGAAAAAATGAAACCGTTTCCACAAAGATCAGGAAAAAGACAAGGTTGCCCACTCTTACCAATATTATTCAACATAGCTTTGGAAGTTTTAGCCACAGCAATCAGAGAAGAAAAGGAAATAAAAGGAATCCAAATAGGAAAAGAAGAAGTAAAGCTGTCACTATTTGCAGCTGACATGATACTATACATAGAGAATCCTAAAGATGCTACCAGAAATCTACTAGAGCTAATCAATGAATTTGGTAAAGTAGCAGGCTACAAAATCAATGCACAGAAATCTCTGGCATTCCTATACACTAATGTTGAAAAAATCAGAAAATGAAATCAAGAAAACACCCCCATTTACCACTGAAAAGAAAAGAAAAAAACATCTAGGAATAAACCTACCTAAGGAGACAAAAGACCTGCATGCAGAAAATTATGACACTGATGAAAGAAGTTAAAGATGATACAGATAGATAGAGAGATATACCATGTTCTTGTATTGGAAGAATAAACATTGTGAAATTGACTCTACTACCGAAAGCAATCTACAGATTCAGTGCAATCCCTATCAAACTACCACTGGCATTTTTCAGAGAACTAGAACAAAAAAATTCACAATTTGTATGGAAACACAAAAGACCCCGAATAGTCAAAGCAATCTTCAGAAGGAAAAATGGAGCCAGAGATATCATGTGCCCTGACTTCAGACTACACAACAAAGCTACAGTAATCAAGATAGTATGGTACTGGCTCAAAAACAGAAGTTTAGATCAATGGAACTGGATAGAAATCCCAGAGATAAACCCAACACATATGGTCACTTTATCTTTGATAAAGGAAGCAGAAATATACAATGGAGTAAAAGACAGCCTCTTCAATAAGTAGTGCTGGGAAAACTGGACAGGTACATGTAAAAGTATGAAATTAGAACACTCCCTAACACCATACACAAAAATAAACTCAAAATGGATTAAAGACCTAAATGTAAGGTCAGACACTATCAGACTCTTAGAGGAAAACATAGGCAGAACACTCTATGACATAAATCACAGCAATATCCGTTTTGACCCACCTCCTAGAGTAATGGAAATAAAAACAAAAATAAATAAATGGGACTTAATGAAACTTAAAAGCTTTTTCACAGCAAAGGATACCATAAATAAGACCAAAAGACAACCCTTAGAATGGGAGAAAATATTTGCAAATGAAGCAACTGTCAAAGGATTAATCTCCAAAATTTACAAGCAGCTCATGCAGCTCAATAACAAAAAAACAAACAACCCAATCCAAAAATGGGCAGAAGACCTAAACAGGCATTTCTCCAAAGAAGATATACAGACTGCCAACAAACACATGAAAGAATGCTCAACATCATTAATCATTAGAGAAATGCAAATCAAAACTACAATGAGATATCACCTCACACCAGTCAGAACGGCTGTCATCAAAAAATCTACAAACAATAAATGCTGCAGAGAGTGTGGAGAAAAGGGAACCCTCTTGCACTGTTGGTGGGAATGTAAATTCATACAGTCACTATGGAGAACAGTATGGAGGTTCCTTAAAAATCTAAAAATAGAACTATCATACGACCCAGCAATCCCACTACTGGGCATATACCCTGAGAAAACCATAATTCAAAAAAAGTCATGTACCAAAATGTTCATTGCAGCTCTATTTACAATAGCCAGGAGATAGAAGCAAACCTAAGTTTCCATCAAAAGATGAATGGATAAAGAAGATGTGGTGCATATATACAATGGAATATTACTCAGCCATAAAAAGAAACGAAATTGAACTATTTGTAGTGAGGTGGATGGACCTAGAGTCTGTCATACAGAGTGAAGTATGTCAGAAAGAGAAAAACAAATACCGTATGCTAACACATATATATGGAATCTAAGAAAAAAAAAAGGTCATGAGGAATCTAGGGGTAAGATGGGACTAAAGACACAGACCTGCTAGAGCATGGACTTGAGAATATGGGAAGGGGGAAGGGTAAGCTGTGACAAAGTGAGAGATTGGCATGGACATATATACCTTGCCAAACATAAAATAGATAGCTAGTGGGAAGCAGCCGCATAGCACAGGGAGATCAGCTTGGTGGTTTGTTACCACCTAGAGGCGTGGGATAGGGAGAATTGGAGGAATGGAGATGCCAGAGTGAAGAGATATGGGAACATATGTATATGTATAACTGATTCACTTTGTTATAAAGCAGAAACTAACACACCATTGTAGAGCAATTATACTCCAATAAAGATGTTAAATAAAAGCAAAGATATTACAAATAAATGGAGAGATATACCATGTTCTTGTTTTGGAAGAATCAATATTGTGAAAATGACTATACTACCCAAAGCAATCCAGAGATTCAATGCAATCTCTATCAAATTACCAGTGACATTTTTTACGGAACTAGAACAAAAAATATTAAAATTTGTATGAAGACACAAAAGACCCCGAATAGGCAAATAGTCTTGAGGGAACAGAACGGAGCTGGAGGAATCAGACTCCCTGACTTCAGTCTATACTACAAAGCTACAGTAATCAAGATAATATAGTACTGGCACAAAAACAAAAACATAGATCAATGGAACAAGATAGAAAGCCCAGAGATAAACCCATGCACCTATGGTCAACTAATCTATGACAATGGTGGCAAGGATATACAATGGAGAAAAGACAGTCTCTTCAATAAGTGGTGCTGGTAAAACTGGACATCTACATGTAAAAGAATGAAATTAGAACACTCCCTACCACCATACACAAAAATAAACTCAAATGGATTAGAGACCTAAATGTAAAACCAGACACTATATAACTCTTAGAGGAAAACATAGGAAGAACCCTCTTCGACATAAATCACGCAAGATCTTTTTTGATCCACCTCCTAGAGTAATGGAAAGAAAAACAAAAATAAACAAATGGGACATAATGAAACTTCAAAGCTTTTGCACAGCAAAGGAAGCCCTAAACAAGACAAAAAGACAGCCCTCAAAATGGGAGAAAGTATTTTCAAATGAATCAATGGGCAAAGGATTAATCTCCAATATATATAAACAGCTCATACAGCTCAATATTAAATAAATAACCCAATCCAAAAATGGGCAGAAGACCTAAATAGACATTTCTCCAAAGAAGGCATACAGATGGCTAAGAAGCACAAGAAAAGCTGCTCAACATCACTAATTATTAGAGAAATGCAAATCAAAACTACAATGAGGTATCTCCTCACACCAGTTAGAATGGGCATCATCAAAAAATCTACAAACAACAAATGCTGGAGAGGGTGTGGAGAAAAGGGAACCCTGTTTCACTGTTGGTGGGAATGTAAATTGATACAGCCACTATGGAGAACATTATGGAGGTTCCTTAAAAAACTAAAAATAGAACTACCATATGACCCAGCCATCCCACTGCTGGGCATATACCCAGAGAAAACTATAATTCAAAAAGACACATGCACCTCAATGTTCATTGCAGCACTATTTACGATAGGCAGGTCATGGAAGCAACCTAAATGCCCATTGACAGATAAATGGATAAAGAAGGTGTGGTACATATATACAATGGAATATTACTCAGCCATATAAAGGAATGAAATTGGGTCGTTTGTCACACAGTGCCAGTGTCAGAGCTGCCATAATTTCTATTTCAGTGCTCTTTTTACCATACTATTCTCTTTCAGATCCTGCAGAAGATGAATAATGGCTAAAATTTATGGAGCAGTTATTCTTTACCAATCTCTGAGCCAAGCAATTTATGTTTATTAGTTGAATTGAGAAGATGGTTGGTGGTATACACAGAATGAATTGAAGAAAGATTGAGGGTGGAGGGCATCAGATGGAAGGCTATTGAAATTGATTAGTTGGAATAAAATTCATACTAGGAAACTGGTGGTGAGAATGGAAAGGAAAGGGGAAGTGGGAGATACTTCCATTGGATTAGCTGGAAACAGCAGGATCCCTAGGACACTGGACACATGAGTTTTGATGTAGGAAAAGATAAACAAATGTGTGCTCTAAAGAAAGGTGCTATCCAGATTGCTATCCAGCATCTGTGAAGCTAGCTAGTTTCTAGAAGAATCCCAGCCTATATATATATCCCATATTCCTGTCTACTCCTCCCTCAATATGGAACTTCTCTCAAATGTGGGTATTCATTGGTAGCGTAGCTCCAAATGCATCTATGTGCTTGCCATAAATCCTGCTCCACAGCCCCTCAAAATTCCATTAGCTTTCATTTCTGCAATGGGTACATCTGGGCAAAAGAGGAATTGGCAGGATCTCCTGCAGAATTTTGGTTCTGCATAATCTAAGTGAGGATGCTCCCTAGCATGTCCAGCTCCATCCTATCTTCTAAATACACACTTATACCCACATCTCAAATTTAGCATGTTTAAAACCTGCCCTTGATTCAACCTCCTTGATTTTCTAGGTTCTATAGACAGTCTCTCCATTCTCCCATCCTTGTGAGTTAAGTCCTGGAATATCCCAGACTTCTTCCTCTCTCTGACCTCCCACATCAAATCAATCACAGAGCCCTATCAATTCACCCACTGCAGCAGAGCTGACATCAGTGTGGGCCTTTTCTTCTGCACTGCCCAAATTAAAGCTCTCATTACCACTGATACAGGTTATTGTAATATGTGTTATTCCTGCCTCCTCTTTCTTACTCCTGTGATATATACTGCACCAAACACCCACCTATTTACTGAGGCCTTATGATGGCCTCTACACTGAACTAGTTGTGGAGATACAGATAATAACAACATTGCCCTTAAGAACCTCACCATCTGGTTAAGGAATACAGGTGAAAAATCAATACAAAAATATTTTTGCAAGTATTACATTGGAAGCGTGAATGAAAATGCTATAGAAACTTTGTGCTGATTGGGCGAAATTATTTGAAAGGACAGCTTCACAGAGGGGGTGACACTTGAGTATGATCTTAAAGGTTAAATAGTTGACCTGGTGGAAAAGCAGGAGAAAAGCACTGTAAGCAGAGGAAGAACATGCATGATGATATAAGGTGGTTACACCAGGACTGTTGAACAGTCTGAATGGTTAATACACAGAAGAAAACCAGTAAGGCAGGGGATAGGGCTCAGCCAAACCAGGCAGAAACCCATGCCCCTTTTGTAGGAAGTGGGGGTGGGGAGAGGACTGTACAGCCGTCTCAGACAGGATTCAGACTGGTCAGTGGAGCTGTCCAAATGCGGGCTTGTTTCTTGGCAACAGTATGATAGCCCAATAACTGTGTCCAGGGGACTGTCAGAGCAAGACTGTCATTCAGGAGCCACCTCCTTCTGGCCCCACTTGAGCAGTCAGCCTAGCTCATGTGCCTTGCACTTTTCCCTAGGGCTACAGTCAGGGTTGTCTCCAGTCCTCATCCCACCGAGCTCTACCATCAGCTAGTTCTGCCTACCTCCCCATCAGCATCTCCAGAACCTCCTCATCTCCACCTTGTGCTTCCCTGAAATTGCTTGTGCTTTTCCCAAGGAAACATCTGGTCTACACATTCTTTTCCAGGCCGCATCAACATTTGGCACTGTACATATCCAGAGCACCCCCAAATTCTTTGCTTTTACTCTCTCATCCTCAAATACTCTCTCTTGCATGAAGCCCCTCAGTCTTGCTGGCTCATACTCTGTGTGTGTGTGTGTGTGTGTGTGTGTGTGTGTATGGTGTGCTACTTCCACTAGCTCCCTCATAACAAGGGAGGGAAGCACTCACCACAAGGTCTTGAAGATTGGAAAGATCCAATGAGAGCAGGATTGAGCTCTAAACCCAAATCATTTCTTCTTGCCCTTTCCTATGTCCTTGGGGTATAATTCCTGTCACTACAAATTAGCCAGACATTCTTCCAAACATTCTCCTATGCCTTCATCCCTCAGTGCCCCCCTCCTTTCATTCCCCACTCCCTTCAGAATCACTCAGCTAGAGGTCTTTTCTTGCCTTGTACTTTCCTCTCTGCTCAGGATCCCCAACCCCTGTCTTCCCTGGGGCACCCTAGCCCCTGCATCTCTCTACAGTGGCCCCAATCCTGCCCTCTCTTTCCTGGCCTCCCGAAGCATAAGGGAGACATGGTCCGCTATACCCCCAGCCCCTTACTCTGAAGCCCTATTCTTATGGAGTCTTCTGCAGCCCCCGCCCCAAACACTGCGCTGTCAGATCTGCACCAGATTCCCTCCCCTCCCCTTCGCAGCTCTCCAGTAGCCCCTCCCCAGGGCGGTCTTAAGGTCAGAGGCTCTTTCCAGCTCAATTCCGTCCAATCCGTCCCAGTCCAATCCAAACCGCCCTCAGCCCCCGCCAGATGACTCACGTACGTATTTAACACGCGAGGGGGGTGATCGGCGGCTGGCAGGCTACAGGGAGGTTCTGAAACCCTCCAGTGGGAACCAGGAATTTCTGGTCAAAGACTGTTCCGCGCTTTCAGGGTCAGTTCTCGCTGCATCCCTGTTCACCTTCTTCTCTATCGGCCTCCAGGCACTTAGGGCAGCCTCACTCGCTAGCCCGCTGGGCGCCGCCACGGACCTGGGGCCCCAGGGCGGGGACAGGGAGAATACAGCCGATTGTTGAAGAGAGCTTTATTCCTGCGGCAACCCGCCACCATCCCGGCTACTGCTGCTGGCCCATGACAGCGCTGAGGGCTTCTGACAGGCTACCACTGCGACCTCGCGGACCATGTCTCCCCTATCCTTTGGGCGAAACGCTGGACAAGCCCCGCCGATCGCTCTCCACTAGCCAGATCTGGCCAACTTTAGTGCCTGGGCCCCCGTAAAGAAGATCAGAGCAAGGTATGTAGTTGGGGCAGCGGGGATGGAACAGGAGGCAGTTGAGCTCTACAACGTGGCCAGGCTCCGCACGAGAAGGTGCACGTGGGAATAGCAGCGAGGGGAATCAGGGCTGAGGGAGGGTCCTCCAACACCGACTCCACCTCCCATAGCTTCAAAGCCCTGTCAACACCCTGATCTCCCACCCCAAACTTGAAAGTATATATATGACCTCACTTCCGAGGTGCGAAAATCACTTCCTTCTTCCCTGACATTCCTGGAGTGCGAGCTGGAGAGTCAAATCCTAGAGTGCCAGGGACTCTGCAGGGCTGGGTTCTTCCCAGTCAGAGAAATGTAGCACAGGCAGAGGCAAGCCCCCTCCCCAGACTGGGCATGATGATTCCCCACTCCCACTCAGCATTCAGAGGGGGTGGGGGTTCCACTTTGCTCCATACAGCCCCAGAAGCTTTTCTCCACTAAGCCACAGTTTATTCATCTGTTAAATGAGGCTACCAAAGTCCACTCAGAGGGCTGCTGTGAAGATTACTGGAGGTAATGTATGTGCATAGCTCTTGACACACAGGGGTCACTCAGGTTTTTTTTTTTTTTTCCCATACACGGGCCCCTCACTGCTGTGGCCTCTCCCGCTGCAGAGCACAGGCTCCAGACATGCAGGCTCAGTGGCCATGGCTCACGGGCCCAGCCGCTCCGCGGCATGTGGTGTCCTCCCAGACCAGGGCACGAACCCGCGTCCCTCGCATCGGCAGGCAGACTCTCAACCACTGCGCCACCAGGGAAGCCCAGGTCACTCACCTTTACTTTTCTTTGCTCTTGCCCCTACAACCTTTGAATGATAGAAACCTGGCACATTTCCTATGGGGTGATATTCTTGACCTCGCAGGCACAGATCATGCTGAATTAGCTACCTCAGGGACAGAGGCTCAAGAGACAAGTAGGAGTGGGCAGGAAAAGTCCAGAAGAAACGAGGAACTTGCTAATGAAAGGAGAAACTTTGGTGACTAAAGAATCCCAAGGAGAGGAAGAGCCCTGCAAAGTAGGAGGAGATGCCAGCAGGGAAGTAGAATCTGAGAAAGAGGTAGAGTCCAAGGGATTTGAACAGGGTAGCCCCAGGAGAAAAATTAAACCCCCAAAATAAAAAAGATTGAAGCCTCAGATTTAGAAAGGATACTGAAGAAGAAAAGGTGGTGCCACAGAGACATGGGGGACAATGAATCCCATGAGACCTAGAAACCCAGGCGAAGACGAAGATTGCAGAAAAGTGGTGGAATCCCAAGGATGCCCAAAGGAAATAACTGGATAGAGATGAGACTGCAGAAAATGAGTGGGGTCCCAGTGGTACAAGGAAGAGTCTCTAAAAAACAGTACTCCGGAAAAGGTGTGGAATCAGGAGGAGGGAGAGAAGGTTTCCTGAGAGAGATAAAAACTGCCCTGCCGGGCTTCCCTGGTGGCACAGTGGTTGGGAGTCCACCTGCCAATGCAGGGGACATGGGTTCGAGCCCCGGTTGGGGAGGGTTCCACGTGCCGCGGAGCAACTAGGCCCATGTGCTACGGCCGCTGAGCCTGCGGGCCACAACTGCTGAGCCTGAGTGCCACAACTACTGAGCCCGCGTGCCACAACTACTGAAGCCCACGCTCCTAGAGCCGGTGCTCTGCAATGGGAGAGGCTGCCATGGTGAGAAGTCCGCACACCACAGCAAAGAGTGGCCCCCACTCACCACAACTAGAGAAGGCCCGGGCAAGGCAGTGGGGACCCAAGGCAGCCAAAAATAAAAATAAATTAAAAAAAAAAACCTCCCTGTAGTGCCAGGGATTTAGGGAGAAGAAAACATAAAAAAAGATAAGATATGCAAGCATAGGGGTTCCCCAGGAAAGGTAAGATTCCAGAAAAAAAGGTGAAGCCCCAGGGAAAGATGGAATGGGGGCCTAAATAAAATTTGGACCCAAAGAGGGGTAGGACTCTATATCTAAAGGGAGGGTATTTTAGAAATGAAATAGAACCTTTCAAAAGACTGGCCTGTATATTGGAGGGACATCAGAAAAGGGAAATAGGTCCAGGGATTTGGGGTAGTGATACCAGAAGAAAGAATGAAGAAAAAGGGTAGAATTGCAGAGATACAGGAAGGGCACACCAGAAAAGTGGTATAGCCCTAAGATGTGGGGAGACCCTGAGAAATAAAAGGCCCCTAAAGGGTGTACAGCTTCAGAGATGTAAGGATGAGTCCCCAGGAGAGACATAAGACACCCCCTCATAAAAGGCAAGGCCCAGAGACATAGAGAGTAAACCAAAGGAGAAAGTTAGGACTCTATTAAAAAGAAAGATGACTGCTAACAAATATGGGGTTTATTTTGGGGATGATGAGAATGTTCTCCAACTAATTATTATGGTGATGGTTACACAATCCTGTGACTGTAATAAAAAGTATTGAAGTGTACACTTTAAATGGTTGAATTATATGGTACCTGAATATCTATCTAAATATATCTAGATAGATAGATAGATAGAGGGAGAGAGAGAGAGAGAAGGAAGGAAGGAGGAAAGGAAAGAAAGTACAGGGAGGGAAGGAGAAAGGAAAGCTGACTTGCCGATATAGGAAGGAGAGCCCCAAAGAGAATTTGGACTCCCAAATGGATTGCCCTAGATATAGAGTGAGGAGACACCAGGAGCAATAGAGGACCCCAGAAAAAAAGTGCCCTGCAAAATTGGTGGCATGCAAAAAAGGGGTAACTCCAGTAATTTGGGGCAAGTAAGTTGAAGAAGAGACTTCAGAAAAGGGGTAAAGTCACAAAGATGTAAGGAGGGGCTTCTAGGCACGAAATAAAACTGCCTAAGGTGGGGAAGTCCCAGGGCTGCAAGGAGGGGACCCTAAGAGAGAGAGAATTGGCAATCAAAGTTGAAAACCCAGTGATTTGGGAATGGAACTCCAGGGGAGAGGCTGAACCCCAGAGGCTTGAAGACCATGATTCTAAGATAGTTATAGAACTTCAGAAAATGGCCACAGCATTAGAGATTGGTTAAATGTATTGTTAAAAAGGTGGGGGTGGTAAGACAAATAAAAGAGACTCAGGACAAGAAGGAGTACCTCATAAAATTTTAGACTATCAGGGATTTCAGGGAGTTGGGGAAGAAAAATTTCAAGAAAGAGATCGATACCCAGAAAAAAGGAGAATCCCTGGGAGAGAAGAGCAATTCAGCAAGCCAGGTAAACACCCAGAATTTAAGGATGAAGACCCCAGGAGAACAGTGTGATCAATGAAGAAGGGGCTTTGGGGAAAGAGTTTTATCCCAGGAGAGGGCTGAAATCCCAGCCCGGCCACTATCTTTTACTTTTTTGTCCCCCCAGCCAGCTGGGCTGAGATGACTAGTTTAAAACTGTGTATCATAGGTTAAGAAGATCCTCAAGGAGGGGATTGGGCTAGGCCACAACCCCCAGCTTCAGGGTCTTAATTAAAACATTCCCTACCCCTTTCTTTCTTCTTTCTTTCTTCTTCCCTCCTTTCTTTCCTTACCTCTGGCACCCACCCTGGCCTTAATCTTAAAGGGCTTATTGACCATTATATTTTAAGTGATATTTGAACAGAGGGGCCTTCTTGTCTTTTTCAGATTTCAGCTGCTTACTTATTTGCCTGAGGTTTCACCCTCCCTTCTCATTTAATGCTAATTTTATTTCTGTTTTAGTTATTTCATTAATATATCATTATTATTATCATTACAATCACTGTTGTCAGAATAAAGCTAAAATATAAGCCTACTAAGGAGAAGTGACATCATGTAATAAGACAAAGTCAAAAACACTGTATTACCTAGTTCTGTATTGAACTTGGGAGTGCTGAGCCAATTTTCCCAGCTGAGCCTCAGTTTCTTCATCTGAAATTCTCTATGTGATTCTGTGATTCTATAAACCAATTTCTGGATGACACATTTACTCATCAACTTCAGGGTAATCAGTTAAGGGAGTTGAGGTAATGGCTGGCGCTCAGGGCAGCCTATTCCCCCTAGTAGAGTCTCAAGAGCTCTCCAGGTAGTCTCACTGCCAAATTATTCTAGTGGTCCTGGCTGGGCTACCAGGGGATCCTGGGAATCCAATTTTTGGTGCAGGTGCAGGTGCAGGAAGATTCTGCTTCCATATCTGGCTTGGTGGTCTGACAATCACTGATGCTTCTACCCTGTCAGTGAGTGAGACAAGAGACTGATTGCTTATGCCTGCTGATCACCACTCAGAAGAAAGATTATTAGACTCTAAGGGGGCTTGGGCACCCTGTTATCTCCAATCCTGAGCTCATACCCAAGTGCCTTTAGGTGAGGCACCAGGAGAATCCCAAATGTCTTCAATCAACATACCAATAAAAGATATCTGAAGATTATACTGCTCCCACAGAGTGCAATGCCCTCTCAGTTGCTCCGATCCCACAGGAATCCTAATTTATTAAATCGGTCAGCTCAGTCTGAATTGTTTCCAGAGAATGCTGGTTAAGTTCCTTTTCTCCTTGTTCTCTCTCTGCCCTACCCAGAACCTCTGCATTTGTTGGTAGCTGCCAAAGAGTAAGAACCTCTGTGGGGTACTGCATTGCTGCTGCTGCCACAAACCCAAGGAGAAAGACCCAGAAAGACCAAGGTTTGTTGATGGATTTTATTGGGGACCTAAAAGTCTAGGAATTATGTGGGTAATATTTTAAAACTAGCACTACTATTTAGCTTATGATAAGTACCCTGTGTCAATTATGAATATACCGAGCTTGACTGGTCCCTGGTCATACTCTTTAGCCACTAAAAACCAAGCACGCACACCCTGTCCCATGAACATATCCTCTATGTCTTCTCAGCTCTAACCAGGGTCAAACACAAACGCCCTGGGTCCCAGGTATCTTTCTCCTTCCCATCCCCTCAGCTGAAATGAAGGGTGCCTGCTCTACCCAAAGATCCATGGGAGGGGAAAAAGTAAACCATTCCTCTGCCCACCTTTCCCTCCCAAGGAAAACACTCCTAGGATAGAGCATACCCAGCCTTCCTGACAGGAAAGAATAATTAATATTTAGTCTTAAATCTCCCCTTACCTAATCCCCCTACCCACCCTACATTTAGCTAAAGTGAGTCCAAATACAACACTTTCATGTCTGTCAAAACTGGAAGGGAACCAGACTGTCCTCTTCACTTTACAGGTGGTAAACTGAGACCCAGAAAGAAAAGATTTTCTCAGTAACACTGTTAGTGGCAGAATAGGATATAAAACCTGCATTACCATTTCCCTCTCAGCACCACCCCTCCCACCCACTCTCACACACAACTCTGAGGCTTCTTCAGGACTGGACCTATTCATTTACAATGAAATGTTAGCCATCTATTGTATTTCCCTTCCCAGGTGGATTACCCCTGAAAAGGGGACCTCAGGGCAGATTTACCCTTAACCAAATGAATGTCCTACCAGATACCTTCTAAAGTATCTGGTATCTGGTATCAATAATAGACTGGGAGAGATTGGAGTGGAACAGGCTATGAAGGGACCCAAGGAGAAGGAATGTAGACAATGTCTTCATTTTGACTTAGATTTATAAAGCCCACTCAGCTCATGCATGACCCTTCTCCATCACAGGCAGTTAACTCTGCACCCCGTACCCCACTCCCTTGCTAAACTGTCCTCCTGAAGCCAGCCCTAAGACAGGTATCTCAGACAGGAGTGAAAAGATAAAAGGCCAAGGTAAACACTCATACTGTTTTATTCCTTACCTACCACTCAGTGGCCCTAGACCAACCTTGGTTATCTGAAGTTTTGTTATGGAAAGTGGAGTTTTCAAGAAGCCCCCATATTATTACTTACCTTGGGCTCTGGACTGCATTTTTTATCCCTGAAAACCAATTCCTTTGCCTCTGGTATTATGATACCATGGGCTGCCCACATAGACTTCTTCACCAGATAAGGCTTAGTAGCTAGATAAAGAAATGAGCAATGAAGCTTTGAAATTTCTGGTTTTTTTTTTTTAAGGGAAGAGAGGTGGTATGTGTGGAGGGGATCTATTTATAGATATTGGTTTTTCAAAGACTCCTCTAGGCCCAGAATTCTGGTCCATTTTACACATCATCTTGGCAATCATCTACCCTGGGAACAGGAATAAGGGGGTGAATACTTACTTTTCTTACTATAGTGTGACTTCTATGTAAATTATATAAGTGAGTGGTGTTGTGTGTGTTCATGATTATATTTGTGAGTATGGTCGGTTGCACAGGTCAGTTTTACAAGTTTGTGTGTTCATATTTCAGCTAAAATTAATGCAGTTAATATTGCTGGTTAACTTTGGCATGAATGAAAACAAACTTCCAAGCACTAAAATTATATGGAACAAAATCCATATATTCTAATTTCCCTAAATACTACAGAAGAGGCCTGTGTGCACATCAGTCTTGGCCATCCCCTGTCCAGCTTCTTCCCTGGATGGGGGTCAACTCCTTGGCTTCAGGGAAGCACTTCTCAAAGTGATCAGGGTGAATGGTAGGTAAGTAGACTGCTTAGTAAAATCATTTTGAGCCCAGAAAGCCCTATCTCCACCAAGTTTAGAGCAGGAAGTACTGGCATCAGCCCATTTGCGCTTGGACCTCTGCCCAAGCGCAATGGAGTGGTGTTATTCCTTTCTGCTTGCTTCCTTATGGTGGTGAGGGCCCTTCTTCAGGACTATCCCTCCAGAACTTCTATTCCCTCCACCTTCTTCCAACCCTACCCATTCACCTGCTCACAGATTTTTTTCTTTTTTTTTGGAGGCGTTGCAGCATCATGTGAGATCTTAGTTCCCCGACCAGGGATCAAACCCACGCCCCCTGCATTGGACGTGCGGAGTCTTAACCACTGGACCACCAGGGAAGTCCCTCATAGATTTTTTTAAGTCACTTCACTGGATCTACAAAAGGGCCAATAGTAAACCCTCCATGGGAGTGAAGTTGTCACTGCCTCTTTTCAATTTCAGGGTTGCCAAGTAAGGTACTGTGATCTCAAAAATTATCCTCCTGGATACTGTTGCTATCTTAATCTTATGAGTCCTAGACACTTCAGTGGAAATGACCTTGCTATGGGAGAAAAGAGCATGGCTATGCCCTTAGGCCGATTGCTTCTCCTCTCCCTTACTTTATTCATCTGCAAAATGGGGCTGATCAGTCCCACCTTGATCGTCTTACAAGGTCTTACAAGGATCCAACAAGACAAAGCATGGTCTTTGTGAACCAAAAAACACAGGCCAAATAATGTGGATACCAAAAAATACCAACCAACCAAACAAACAAACACCAGGCCAAATATCCATCAAATATTTATTCTCAAGTCTAAGAAATAAAAATAAATTAATACAAATGAGAGGCAGGGTTACGGACAAGGGCATAATTCAAATATAAATTTAGCCCAAGTACCATTTCTGTTGCCACTAAGAATAGCAAGAGGAGAGATGGAACAGAGGGATGGAAGTATGGATAGCAGTAGAAGATGTCTAACTTTCTCCCCTTAGTTTGATCACCACCTGAAATTCAGCCACCTGACCTGTTCTGCATATTTTGAATTTTCATTTTTGGTTTTCTTTTCTTTTCAGGTGATTTCTGCATGGGAGATATGGGGACTAAGACAGTAGGGTAAGAGGTAAGGGTAGCTAGGGCAAGGCCCTAACAGATAGTGGGCAGTTCCTTTTTTCAGCCCCAGTGTAAGGGCTGGCCCCCTTACATTTCTGGAGGAGACTTCTCTTGTGGTACAAGTGGTTTGAGGGCCTGCAACGTTGCTAGCCCGGAATCATTCTGGCCTCTGACTCTGTGCCCATGGACAAGAGACTCAAAAATCACCCTCTTTGTCCAGGCCACAAAGCTGGAAGCTGGCCACACAGGCTGCTTGGCTGCTGTCTGTTTTGGCAAAAGCCATCCTACCTCCAGCAAGAAAGAACTAGATCCAGGTGACTCCTCAGGGGCCATGAGGCATTTGAGGGTGGTGAGGTAAGGGTACAGGTTGGAGAGATCCAGCATTCTTTCTAGAGACATAGAACAGCTGGGGCTGGTTGTGAACCAGTTTGCCTCTAAGCCTGTCTAAACTTTTCCCCATTCCTTTTAGGAGAAGCACTGTCTCCTCCTTAGGGATAGATCTGAGAGCCAGCCAATGAGACTGAAAGGATCCATGAGATGCAAGTCCAATCCTCTCTGAGATGCTGCTCACAAGCCAAGTGACCAGGGCCCAGAGTCCACAGCTGGGTCCTGGGCCCCTTCAAACTACCTCACAGGGTTGTTGTGAGGATGTCATGAGATCATGACAGTAAAGAGCTCAATAAATGTCTCTTGAACAGATCCATACATGTGATGGTGCTTTGCAAACTATAAAGCTCCATACCAAATGGTAGAGAGAGTCAGGACACTGTTTTGCAGTCACATAAAGGAAGTGATTTTTGCCACTCATTCTCACCCCTCACTTAAGACTGGGGCATGGGAAGGAAACGGAGAGGAGAAGAGAAGTTTGAAATAGGAAATAAAGGAATAAGAGAACAACAAATAAAAGAAGAATCTAAGGTAGATGATTCTCCAGTGACCAACTTGTATTTGAGAGTGGCAATGAAGATACAGACAGGAGGGACTTAAAGCTCTTTCTAGGGACAGAAGAACAGAGGTCAAATGGATCTTAGATATTTACTTCAAGACTCCAGCTCCTGTTTGAAACACCTCCAATGGTGGGTAACTGTTTTCTCCCTGAGGCAGCTTGTTCTAATTATAACCAGTTCTAATGGTTAGAAAGTATTTCCTTGTATTAAGCTGTTTCCTGCAGCTTTAAATTCTATCCCTTGGTGCCATATAGAAAAAAGCTAATGCCTTGACATCATGTGAGCATTCAATAAGTGTCTGTTGACTGACACATGGGCAGGTGCTAGGGAGGAGTAGACTATCTCCTTTTGTGTCTTCAGGAGCCAGTCAGCACAGCCTTATATTTTACTGAAGGTTCAATAAATATGTGTTGAATAAATGAATGAATGAACATCCCAGGGTAGGCATGACTGCTACAATCTCTTGAGTTGAAATGGTCCATTAAAAGTCATCCAAATCTATCAACCTACCTCTCAAAGAACTCTAAGCCATCCCATAAGATTCTGAGTCTTCAAAATAAACACCTGGCTGTTCAGTGACTTTGGGCCAAACTGCAGTCTTACAGTGAGAAAACTAATCTCTTATTGATTTACCCTCATCCTCTTCCACATCCCAAGGCTGATGGAAGGCAACATCTTAAGTGGAAAATGACTCTCAAATCCAATGTGTGACAAATGCTCAAATAGAGGGTGCTATGGGAGCACAGGTGCAGGAGTACTTGAGTCTACCTGGCTAGGAGGGGCTGTATGAGGACATTCTAGAGCTGAGTCCTGAAAGATAAAGAAGCTGCATGTATAAATGAGGTGGGAGGAGGGGGCAGGTAGCTCAGATAGAGGGAACTTCATGGAGTCCTGATCATGCATTCATGGGAAATAGCAGGAGTTTGCAAAATGGCTAAGGCTTCCTAAATGGGGTCCTGAAATTTGGATGGGGGGCGTGGTGAGAGAGCAAATAAACACTTCTAATTCAATTTGATTCTGGAGGTGGCCCAGAGTTTGGCAAGAAGCTGGGCCATGATTAAGTAATCACCATAGCTACTATGATCAGCACTGTTCATCTTCACCGCTCTCATCTCATGTGTCACCACTGGCATCATCACCATTGTCAGGACTGTCATCGCTGCTACCCAAAGTGTCAACATAATTGCTACCATTCCAGCCCACTAGCATTCCAACTATTACTTCACCCATGCTTTTCACCACTGACATCCACCATCACTCTTGTCATGGCCCTCTGAGCCAGTGTTTCTCATATACTCCAGGAAGTTGGGGGGAATATTCTGTCTTTCTGGGGTGTGCTAGGGATGCAACCCAAAACAGCTAACTACAAGCCAAATTTTCTTTGAAATGTTATGTTATGTATCAAATATTTATGCAAGTTTTGTTTTCTTTGATATAGCCATGTTTGTTTTAAGATAAAAGCAACACTATTTAAATTGTTTACTCCCCCCAGGCCAAATCTGTAAGTAAAACTGATGTTGCATGAAGGTGTTTTGTGTTTACCCTGCCACTTCCTGTATCCTTCTGTGCCTGAACTATTTCCTTGCTTCCATCCCATCATTTTCTGTCCCTGATTTTCAGAGGCAACAGAGCATAACAGTTAAGAGTATGCATCCTGATGTCAAATAGCCTGGATTTGAATCATATTATACTGTGGTATGTCCTTGGAAAAATTACTTAGCCTCTGTCATTCTGTTTTCACATCTCTAAAGCAGAACTAATAATAGTACTTACCCGTAGGAATATTGTGTTTTCGCAATGAGTTAGTGCATGTAAAGTGCTTAACACAGTGCCTGGCACATAATCTGTGTCCAATAAATTTATTAAACCATGGTTGAATCAATTCAGTCTTTACAGAGCACATACTCTATGGCAGACATAGTGATAGGCTATGCTGTTGGGGGAGAAAGAGTGGAGTCAGATATGGGACTAATCTTTAAGTTGCTCACACTTGGTGGGGTAGGACATGAAGTGAGGAAGGCTCATTACAGAGTATGAAATAAAATGTATTTAATCAATACCATAAGAAAGAAAAAATCAAGTTGTGCCATGGAAAATTTAGCATTTAATAAGGATTTTGAAAGATAGGTAGAATAAAGACACACAGAAATGTAACAGATTGAAGGAATCCCACGGGTGAAAGGGTAGAAATGGGAACATAGAAGACACAGTGAAGAAATGAGTGTTGCAGTTTGATTGGAGCATGGGATTTTTTGAATAGGGAAATATAAGATTGACCTGTGAAACAAAGACCTATATGTAGAAAAGAAGTTACTGGAAAGAGAATCCAGCAATGTATTTACCACGATTGTGTTTGAGAGCTGGTATACTAAGTAATTTTCTTCTTTTTTGTATTTTTCAAAATAAGCATGCATCATTTTTATACCAAAGAAACAAAAAAGGTATATTTTATTTTTTCTTGAGGGAAGATGAATTGTGTCAGGTTATCGAGGTGGACTTGAAAGGACCTATAGGTTAGTATAGTGGAGGCCTGGGGTCTCCTAACCACCAACCCGCCAATTCTGCCACTGTGTGACTTTGGATAAATCTGTTTCAGTTGCCGTATCTGTAAATTCATTAATTGATTTTAAAAATGCTTACTGAGCACCTACTATGAGCCAAGTTCTAGGTGCTGGGGATATAGCAGCAAACAAAACAGAGAAAAATTCCTGCTCTGTTTATTCTAAGCTTTAAAATAAAAGTCTTCTTATTTTCATCATGTGAAATCTTCAAAAGTATCCCCTACTTCCTCAGACTACATAAGGCCTGTTGGCACGCTTTATTCTCCATAGGCCCTATTGAGGAACTTACGTGTTGGTTCCTATGCCTGTCTGAAGACACCTAAACATTCCTATTAACATTTCCTCAGCTGCTCACCCCTTCAATGATACCACCTGTTTGTTCAGTGACCTTGGACCACATATTCAATGATTCTTTCTTCCCTCTAAGGTCACTTTCTAAACCAACCAACTAATATACCTTCATTTCCACAACTCCCAAGGGATCAGGCCATGGGAAAGAGGGTCCGAGATCTACCTTCATCTACCATGGGCAAATGCCCCATTGCCCTTGGTGCCCTGTTCCAAATTCAGCTTGGTACTATTCAGCAGACTTAGGTGAACACCTGTGCCAGGCAGGGTGCTGGACTGCCTGGTAAAATCTTTGCAAAGAGATAGAGTTTTAGATGGGTAGCTCTGCATTCTCTAGAGATCTCCAAGTTTCAGAGAAACAGGCTAATAAAAAAGTATGTCTCTCTGTTCTTAAGGAGCCTCTGAAAGAAAGGCCTTGGTCCTAGTGTTAATTCTGTCACTGTTTCCTTACTTCAGAATGGGAAGTGCTGATGAGGGGCAGTATCTCATTTAAGGATAGGTTTCCTGGAAATATTCCAGGGTGCAAAGACTGAAGGTGGCCACTTAGAGAGAACTCTAAGTCTACAGGGAGCATTCCTAGACTGGTATCCCCAAACCTAGAGCAGAGCTCAGTAGCCTTAAAACCCTATGATAATCTCAGATTCACTGTTATAGGGATGGTGGGTGATAGGGAGGGGTGTGGTCAGAGAAAGAACTATAGATGTAGCCCAATGTAAGGTTCTCCCTGCTATCAATGAACACAATGCCCTAAGCCTAAGTGGCTTGCTGAGAGCAAGGAACTAATCATATCAACATTCAGCCAAGGTTTGCTTCCTTTTTCCCACATCTTGCCCTTTCTTAGCCCTTTCTATAAGAATCTAAGACCAAGGCCAGTCCTACTGCCCTACACTCCACTCCAGCTACTTGACCTTTCTGTGACTCAGTGTCCTTAGCTGTAAAATGGAAATAATAATGATACGACTTCACAGGGCTGAGGAGAGGGTGACATGAGTTAATCTAAGTAAGTGCCTAGTGCATTTACTAGTGCATTATTACCATCATCAATATTATAACAAGTGGTATTTAATGAGTCCAAGGTAAGTTTTGAGACTCAAGGCGTATCTGAGGATGGAATGTTACTTTAAGGAAGGTATACCCCTCAACCCAGGAGAAAGAGAAATTTTTCCAAGCCTTAGGAGTGACAAAATATCATCCCACAAGAAAAAATTCAATAGCCTCTTTTTGGAGCATCTACCACCTTTCCTCAGGAGCAAATGACCCATACCTGCCTAGAGAGGGAAGGAGAGCAAAACGAAAATATCAAAACAAAACACAAAACAAAACAAACAAAAAACGCCAGACTTGACCCTGATGCCACACCAGATAAGGTGGGACCCTAATCTCTTTGGGCTTCAGTTTCCTCAGCTACCATATAGAATAATGGTACTAACTTTATTGGGTTGTGGAGACTATCATGGATATAATAGAGGTGAAAACAGTTTTCAACTATAATACATGCTCCAAACATAAGGTCTTAATGGGGACAGAAACTAACTGCTCCTGCCACAAGAAGAATTTAAACTGTACTTAAGGAAGAACTTCCTGGTAACTCAGGGTTTTCTATTATTGCAATGGGTTAGGGAGAGGGAAGAAGAAAGAGACAGTGACATCCTTGATAATCAGAAGCCATGTGCTCTGCCTGGCTTGGCGCTAGTATAATCTTTTCTCCCAACAGGAGAAAGGTCTAATTTCTGATGATCCCTTCCTCACTGAAGATCCCAGCTTTCTTTGGTTGCTGGACAGCCTAACACTGTGAGTATCATACCCAGCTTCTGTTTGCATTCAGTTTCCCCCTTTCCTTCCTTCCTATCTTCCATCTTCCTTCTTTCTTTCCTTCCTTCCATCTTCCTTCCTTTCTCCTTCCCTCTCTCCCTTCCTTTCTTTGTAAAAATTATTCCCTGACATACATCAACTACTGCAGTCCCGTGTGGGGAACTGTAATTGCCAATCACCTGTTCTCTTCCTTAGCCCCTCCTTCTTGCCCTGTCCCAACACTCCTTCCACATCCCTTCATCCCATTATCTAGATCCCTGTCTTGGGAAGATGAATTAAACTGTGGTGGTAGTATCAGATTTGAAGTTTTACTGAATCTACTCAGGGGATAGGCGAACATCACTCTCAGCCCTCTAGCTCCGAACAGCTTGCTTGGACTTCAGTAAGGCTGAAATTCTCAAATTTCAAAGGGCAAAAGGAGGAAAGTTGGGAATTTGAGTGTGAGAGGGACTAGGAAGGTGTGAGCCTTTAATGGCCATCACCATTAATGGTCTTTAATGGACATTCACCATCCTGTGTGTTTTAGGGAAGGGAAAGGGGACCAAAAAGAGTAATAATAATGCTTCTAAAGCACCTACTATATACTGGGTAGTTCGTGTGGTTAGGATTATTATTGGTCCTCCATCTTACGGAGGAGGAAATAGAGGATCTGAGAGATGAAATAACCTCTCCAAGAGTACACAGTTAGTACGTACAAGTGCTGGAACTGACACCCAGAACTGCCTGATTTTTCCAGCCCAAACAGGCAATGGTCAATTAGAAACTGGCATAAAAAGTGGACACTCTGACCACTAGATGCAAGTATTTTTTTTGAAGTATAGTTGATTTACAATGCTGTGTTAGTTTCTGGTGTAATTAAAGTGATTTAGTTACATATATATGTATACATATATATCTGTATACATATGTGTATATATAATATTCTTTTTCATATTCATTTCCATTATAGTTTATTACAAGATATTTAATATAGTTCCCTGTGCTATACAGTAGGACCTTGTTGTTTATCTATTTTATATATAGTAGTTTTTATCTGCTAATCTCAAACTCCCAATTTATCCCTCCCCCACACTCTTTCCCCCTTGGTAACCAGAAATTTGTTTTCTGTGTCTGTGAGTCTGTTTCTATTTTGCAAATAAGTTCATTTGTATCACATTTTAGATTCCACATATAAGTGATATCACATGGTATTTGTCTTTCTCTGTCTGACTTACTTCACCAGCATGATGATCTCTAGGTCCTTTCATGTTGCAGCAAATGGCATTATTTAATTTTTGTTTATGGCTGAGTAGTATTCCATTGTGTGTGTGTGTGTGTGTGTGTGTATTTTATATATATATATATATATATATATATATATATATAGCATCTTCTTTATCCATTCATCTGTTGATGGACATTTATGTTGCTTCCATGTCTTGGTTTTTGTAAATTGTGCTGCTATGAATATTGGGGTACATGTATCTTTTTGAATTAGAGTTTTCTCTGAATATATGCCCAGGAGTGGGATTGCTGGATCAAGGCAACTTTTCAGTTTTTTAAGGAACCTCCATACTGTTTTCCATAGTGGATGCACCAATTTACATTCCCACCAACAGTGTAGGAGGGCTCCCTTTTCTCCACACCCTCTCCAGCATTTATTATTTGTAGACATTTTAATGGTGGCTATTCTGACTGGTGTGAGGTGATACCTCATTGTAGTTTTGATTTTCATTTCTCTAATAATTAGCGATGTTGAGTAGAAGCAAGTAATTTAGGATGTGACTTTGGTCAAATCACTTCTCCTCTCAGCTTCCTCTTCCTCATCTGTATAATGGGGTTTGAGTTGGGTTGGTTTGGGGAAAGTGGAAGCAAAGGTGTTGGGCCACATGATATTAAAGATCTTGTAGACCACTGACATTTTCTATGTCTCAGGTGTTATGAATATGTTCCTCATGGTCATGCTCCTTTGGGATGCTTGGTATTGAATGAGATGGGTAATAAAAAAGGTCATTTGCCAGGAAGACAGATGATTTCTTTCCCTCCAGACATACAGGCTGAGAGCAGGGCATCAGTCAGACCAGAGAGTGGATACGGGGCTCTGGGCTAGGTGCTGACTGGGGAACTGCACAATTAGGGACGTAGATCATGGGGCAGACAACTTGTGTACATTTTCCCTCTCAAAATATCTTCTTTTAGGCATAAATTCCAAAACTTATCTAATATTTGCAATCACTTGGAGTGGGAGTTCTTTCAATTACAGATTGCCAGACATCTCCCTTGAATATTCTGAACCAACATATTTGGGGTGGGATTGATTCCTCCAAAGTTGGATGGTCCCTCACACGTGGCACAGACCTTTTTCCAAAGGGTCCTCAGCTGAGACTAACATCCATCAAAAGTGATAGTAACAAATCCTAAAGAATAGAAAGGAAATAAGTACAGAAATCATGAATAGGAAAAGAACAGCCAAGTTTCTTAAGTATAGTATACATTGATTGATTTGCCCATATTAAAGAATCCTTGCATCCCTCAGATAGTTCCCAGCTGATCATGGTGTATAATCCTTTTAATATGTTGTTGGATTTGGTTTACTAGGATTTTTGCATCAATGTTCATCAGTGATATTGGCATGTAATTTTCTTTTTTTGTGATATCTTTGTCTGGTTTTGGTATCAGGGTGATGGTGGCCTTGTATAATGAGCTTGGAAGTGTTCCTTACTCTGAAATTTTTTAGAAGACTTTCAGAAGGATACGGGTTAACCCTACTCTAAATGTTTGGTAGAATTCGACTGTGAAGCCATCTGGTCCTGGACTTTTGTTTGTTGGAAGAATTTTAATCACAGTTTCAATTTCAGTATACGTGATTGGTGTGTTCATATATTCAATTTCTTCCTAGTTCAGCCTTGGAAGGTAGGACCTTTCTAAGAATTTGTCCTTTCTTCTATGTTGTCCATTTTATTATCATACAGTTGCTTGTAGTAGTCTCTCACGATCCTTTGTATTTCTGTGGTGACAGTTGTAACTTATTTTTCATTTCTAATTTTATTCATTTGAGTCCTCTCCCTTTTTTTCTTCACGAGTCTAGCTAAGGCTTATCAATTTTATTTATCATCACAAAAAAAACACCTTTTAGTCATTTATCTTTGCTACTGTTTTCTTCATCTCTGTTTTGTTTATTTCTGCTCTGATCTTGATGATGTTTTTCTTCTACTAACTTTAGGTTTTGCTTGTTCTTCTTTCTCCAGTTGCTCTAGGTGTAAGGTTAACTTGTTTATTTGAGATTTTACTTATTTCCTCAGGTAAGACTGTACTGCTATAAACTTCCCTCTTAGAACTGCTTTTGCAGTTTCCCATACATTTTCGTTCGCTGTGTTTTGATTGTCACTTGTCTCTTGGTATTGTTTTTATTTCCTCTTTGATTTCTTCAGTGACCCAGTAGTTGTTCAGTAACATATTATTTAGCCTCCATGTGTTTGTGTTCTTTACAATGTTTTTCCCTGTAATTGATTTCTAATCTCATAATATTGTGGTCAGAAAAGATGCTTGATATGATTTCAATATTTTTTAATTTACCGAGGCTTGATTTGTTACCCAATATGTGATCTATCCTGAAGAATGTTCTGTGTGCGCTTGAGATGAAAGTATATTCTGTGCTTTTGATGGAATGTGCTATAAATATCAATTAAGTCTATCTGGTCTAATATGTCATTTAAGGCTTGTGTTTCCTCTTTAATTTTCAGTCTGGATGATCTGTCCATTTGTTTCAGTGGGGTGTTAAACTCCCCCACTATTATTGTGTTACTTTTGATTTCCCCTTTTATGGCTGTTAGCATTTGCCTTATATATTGAGGTGTTCCCATGTTGTGTACATATATATTTACAATTGTTATATCTTCTTCTTGGATTGACCCCTTGATCATTATGTAGTGTCCTTCCTTGTCTCTTGTATCAGTCTTTATTTTAAAGTTTATTTTGTCTAATGTGAGTATTGCTACTCCAGCTTTCTTTTGACTTCTATTTGCATGGAATATCTTTTTCCATCTACTCACTTTCAGTCTGGATGTGTCCCTAGGTCTGATGCGGTCTCTTGTAGACAGCATATATATGGGTCTTGTTTTTGTATCCATTCAACTAGTCTGTGTCTTTTGTTTGGAGCATTTAATCCATTTACATTTAAGGTAACTATCAATATGTAAGTTCCTATTTCCATTTTCTAATTGTTTTGGCTTTAGTTTTGTAGGTCTTTTTTCTTCCCTTCCTCTTTTGTTCTCTTCTCTTGTGGTTTGAGGATCATCTTTTTGTATTTGGGTTGCTTTTATTTTTGTGTGTGTATTTATTGTAGTTTTTGGGTTGCTTTTCCTATGAAGATTTGATATAGCAGTCTACACATGTACAAGGTTGTTTTAAGTTGCTGGTCTCTTAATTTCAAATGCAATTCCCATATTCTGCCTTTGTACTCTCCACTTCTCATGCTTGCTCGTTTTGATATCATATTTGTGTATGGATGGTTTCCTGCATTTCCTGTATGTTTGCTTTTACCAGTGAGCTTTCCCACTTGTGGTTTTCTAGTTTACAGTTGTGGCCTCTTTTTTTCCCCTTGCTAGAGAGGTTCCTTTAGCATTTGTTGTAAAGCTGGACTGGATGTGCAGAATTCTCTTAGCTTTTTTTTGTCTGTAAAGCTTTTGACTTCTCCATCGAATCTGAATGAGAGCCTTGCTGGGTAGAGTACTCTTGGTTGTACATTTTTCTCTTTCATCACTTTTTTTTTTTACATCTTTATCAGAGTATAATTGCTTTACAATGGTGTGTTAGTTTCTGCTTTATAACAAAGTGAATCAGTTATACATATGCATATGTTCCCATATCTCCTCCCTCTTGCAACTCCCTCCCTCCCACCCTCCCTATCCAACCTATCCAGGTGGTCAAAAGGCACCGAGCTGATCTCCCTGTGCTATGCGGCTGCTTCCCATTGGCTATCTATTTTACATTTCATAGTGTATATATGCCCATGCCACTCTCTCACTTTGTCACAGCTTACCCTTCTCCCTCCCCATATCCTCAAGTCTATTCTCTAGTAGGTCTGTGTCTTTATTCCTGTCTTACTCCTAGGTTCTTCATGACATTTTTTTTCTTAAATTCCATATATATGTGTTAGCATACGGTATTTGTCTTTCTCTTTCTGACTTACTTCACTCTGTATGACAGACTCTAGGTCTATCCACCTCATTACAAATAGCTCAATTTCGTTTCTTTTTATGGCTGAGTAATATTGCATTGTATATAAGTGCCACATCTTCTTTATCCATTCATCCAATGATGGACACTTAGGTTGTTTCCATCTCCTGGCTATTGTAAATACAGCTGCAATGAATATTTTGGTACATGACTCTTTTGGGATTATGGTTTTCTCAGGGTGTATACCCAGTAGTGGGATTGCTGGGTCACATGGTAGTTCTAATTGTAGTTTTTTAAGGAACATCCATACTGTTCTCCATAGCGGCTGTACCAATTCACATTGCCACCAGCAGTGCAAGAGTGTTCCCTTTTCTCCACACCCTCTCTAGCATTTATTGTTTCTAGATATTTTGATCATGACCATTCTGACTGGTGTGAGATGATATCTCATTGTAGTTTTCATTTGCATTTGTCTAATGATTAATGATGTTGAGCATTCTTTCATGTGTTTGTTGGCAGTCTGTATTATCTTCTTTGGAGAAATGTCTATTTAGGTCTTCTGCCCATTTTTGGACTGGGTTGTTTATTTTTTTATTATTGAGCTGCAATGAGCTGCTTATAAATTTTGGAGATTACTCCTTTTTCAGTTGCTTCATTTGTAAATATTTTCTCCCATTCTGAGGGTTGTCTTTTAATCTTGTTTATGGTTTCCTTTGCTGTACAAAAGCTTTTAAGTTTCATTAGGTCCCATTTGTTTATTTTTAGTTTTATTTCCATTTCTCTAGGAGGTGGGTCAAAAATGATCTTGCTGTGACTTATGTCATAGAGTGTGCTGCCTATATTTTCTTCCAAGAGTTTGATAGTTTCTGGCCTAACATTTAGGTCTTTAATCCATTTTCAGCTTATTTTTGTGTATGGTGTTAGGGAGCATTCTAATCTCATACTTTTACATGTATCTGTCCAGTTTTCCCAGCACCACTTATTGAAGAGGCTGTCCTTTCTCCACTGTACATTCCTGCCTCCTTTATCAAAGATAAGGTGACCATATGTGCAGGGCTTTATCTCTGGGCTTTCTATCCTTTTCCACTGATCTATCTTTCTGTTTTTGTGCCAGGACCATACTGTCTTGATTACTGTGAATTTGCAGTATAGTCTGAAGTCAGGGAGCCTGATTCCTCCAGCACTGTTTTTCGTTCTCAAGGTTGCCTTGGCTATTCAGGGTCACTTGTGTTTCCATAGAAACTGTGAAATTTTTTGTTCTACTTCTGTGAAAAATGCCAGTGGTAGTCTGATAGGGATTGCATTGAATCTGTAGATTGCTTTGGGTAGTAGAGTCATTTTCACAATGTTGATTCTTCCAATCCAAGAACGTGGTATATCTCTCCATCTATTTTTATCATCTTTAATTTCTTTCATCAGTGTCTTATAATTTTCTGCTACAGGTCTTTTGTCTCCTTAGGTAGGTTTATTCCTAGATATTTTATTCTTTTTGTTGCATTGGTAAATGGGGGTGTTTTCTTGATTTCACTTTCCAATTTTTTCATCATTACTGTATAGGAATGCCAGAGATTTCTGTGCATTAATTTTGTAGCCTGCTATTTTACCAAATGCACTAATTAGCTCTAGTAGTTTTCTGGTAGCATCTTTAGGATTCTCTATGTATAGTATCATGTCATCTGCAAACAATGACAGCCTTGCATCTTCTTTTCCAATATGGATTCCTTTATTTCCTTTTCTTCTCTTGTTGCTGTGGCTAAAACTTCCAAAACTATGTTGAATACAAGTGGTGAGAGTGGAAAACCTTGTCTTGGTCCTTATCTTAGTGGAAATGTTTTCAGTTGTTCATCGTTGAGGACGATGTTGGCTGTGGGTTTGTCATATATGGCCTTTAGTATGTTGAGGAAAGTTCCCTCTATGCCTACTTCTGCAGGGCTTTTATCATAAATCGGTGTTGAATTTTGTTGAAAGCTTTCTCTGCATCTGTTGAGATGATCATATGGTCTTTCTCCTTTAATTTGTTAATATGGTGTTAATATGGTTGATTGATTTGCATATATTGAAGAATCCTTGCATTCCTGGAATAAACCCCATTTGATCATGGCGTATGATCCTTTCAATGTGCTGTTGGATTCTGTTTGCAACTATTTTTTTTTAAGATTTTTGCATCTATGTTCATCAGTGATATTGGCCTGTAGTTTTCGCTCTTTGTGACATCCTTGCTTTGTTTTGGTATCAGGGTGATGGTGGCCTCATAGAATGAGTTTGGGAGTGTTCCTCCCTCTGCTATATTTTGGAAGAGTTTGGGAAGGATAGGTGTTAGCTCTTCTCTAAATGTTTGATAGATTTCTCCTGTGAATCTCTATGATCCTGGGCTTTTGTTTGTTGGAAGATTTCTAATCACATTCTCAAGTTCAGTGCTTGTGATTGGTCTGTTCATATTTTCTATTTCTTCATGATTCAGTCCTGGCAGTTTGTGCATTTCTAAAAATTTGTTCATTTCTTCCAGGTTGTCCATTTTATTGGCATAGAGTTGCTTGTAGTAATCTCTCATGATCTTTTGTATTTCTGCAGTGTCAGTTCTTACTTCTCCTTTTTCATTTCTAATTCTATTGATTTGAGTCTTCTCCCTTTTTCTCGTGGTGATTCTGGCTAATGGTTTATCAATTTTGTTTATTTTCTCAAAGAACCAGCTTTCAGTTTTATTGATCTTTGCTATTGTTTCCTTCAATTCTTTTTCATTTATTTCTTATCTTTATGATTTCTTTCCTTTTGCTAAGTTTGGGGCGTTTTTTTCTTCTTTCTCTAATTGCTTGAGGTGCAAGATTATGTTGTTTATTCGAGATTCCTGTTTCTTAAGGTACGATTGTATTGCTATAAACTCCCCTCTTAGAACTGCTTTTCCTGCATCCCATAGGTTTTGGGTCGTCGTGTCTCCATTGTCATTTGTTTCTAGGTATTTTTTTATTTCCTCTTTGATTTCTTCAGTGATCACTTCGTTATTAAGTAGTGTATGGTTTAGCCTCCATGTGTTTGTATTTTTACAGATCCTTTCCTCTAATTGATATCTAGTCTCAGAGCGTTGTGGTCAGAAAAGATACTTGATACAATTTCAATTTTCTTATATTTACCAAGGCTTGATTTATGACCCAAGATATGATCTATCCTGGAGAATGTTCCATGAGCACTTGAGAAAAATGTGTATTCTGTTGTTTTTGGGTGGAATGTCCTATAAATATCAATTAAGTCCATCTCATTTAATGTACATTTAAAGCTTGTGTTTCCTTATTTATTTTCATTTTGGATGATCTGTCCATTGGTGAAAGTGAGGTGTTAAAGTCCCCTACTATGAATGTGTTACTGTTGATTTCCCCTTTTATGGCTGTTAGTATTTGCCTGATGTATTATGGTGCTCCTATGTTTGGTGCATAAATATTTACAACTTTTATGTCTTCTTCTTGGATTGATCCCTTTATCATTATGTAGTGTCCTTCTTTGTCTCTTCTAATAGTCTTTATTTTAAAGTCTATTTTGTCTGATATGAGAATTGCTACTCCAGCTTTCCTTTGGTTTCCATTTGCATGGAATATCTTTTTCCATCCCCTTACTTTCAGTCTGTATGTGTCTCTAAGTCTTAAGTTGGTCTCTTGTAGACAGCATATATATGAATCTTCTTTTTGTATCCATTCAGCCAGTCTGTGTCTTTTGGTGGGAGCATTTAAGCCATTTACAGTTAAGGTAATTATCGATATGTATGTTCCTATTTCCATTTTCCTAATTGTTTTGGATTTGTTATTGAAGGTCTTTTCCTTCTCTTGTGTTTCTTGCCTAGAGAAGTTCCTTTAGCATTTGTTGTAAAGCTGGTTTGGTGGTGCTGAACTCTCTCAGCTTTTGCTTGTCTGTAAAGGTTTTAATTTCTCCATGAAATCTGAATGAGATTCTTGCTGAGTAGAGTAATCTTGGTTGTAGTATTCTCTCCTTCATCACTTTAAATATGTCCTGCCAGTCCCTTCTGGTTGGCAGAGTTTCTGCTGAAAGATCAGTTGTTAACCTTATGGGGATTCCTTTGTGTGTTATTTGTTGTTTTTCCCTTGCTGCTTTTAATATGTTTTCTTTGTATTTAATTTTTGACAGTTTGATTAGTATGTGTCTTGGCATGTTTCTCCTTTGATTTGTCCTGTATGGAACTCTCTGTGCTTCCTGGACTTAGTTAACTATTTCCTTTCCCATATTAGGGAAGTTTTCAACTATAATCTCTTCAAATATTTTCTCAGTCACTTTCTTTTTCTCTTCTTCTTCTGGAACCCCTATAATTCAAATGTTGGTGCGTTTAATGTTGTCCCAGATGTCTCTGAAACTGTCCTCGGTTCTTTTCATTCTTTTTTCTTTATTCTGCTCTGCAGTAGTTATTTCCACTATTTTATCTTCCAGGTGACTTATCCGTTTTTCTGCCTCAGTTATTCTACTATTGATCCCATCTAGAGTATTTTTCATTTCATTTATTGTGCTGTTCATCATTGTTTGTTTCATCTTTAGTTCTTCTAGGTGCTTGTAAAATGTTTCTTGCATTTTGTCTATTCTATTTCCAAGATTTTGGATCATCTTTACTATCATTTTTCTGAATTCTTTTTCAGGTAGACTGCCTATTTCCTCTTCATTTGTTAGGTTTTGTGGGTTTTTATCTTGCTCCTTCATCTGCTGTGTGTTTTTCTGTCTTCTCATGTTGCTTATTGTACTGTGTTTGAGGTCTCCTTTCTGCAGGCTGCAGGTTCGTAGTTCCCGTTGTTTTTGGTGTCTGTCCCCAGTGGCTCAGGTTGGTTCAGTGGGTTGTGTAGGCTTCCTGGTGGAGGGGACTAGTGCCTGTGTTCTGATGGATGAGACTGGATCTTGTCTTTCTGGTGGGCAGATCCACGTCTGGTGGTATGTTTAGGGGTATCTGTGGACTTATTATGATTTTAGGCAGCCTCTCTGCTAATGGGTGGGGTTGTGTTCCTGTCTTTCTAGTTGTTTGGCATAGGGTGTCCAGCACTGTAGCTTGCTGGTCGTTGAGTGAAGCTGTGTGCTGGTTTTGTGATGGAGATCTCTGGGAGATTTTCACTGTTTGATATTATGTGGAGCTGGGAGGTCTCTTGTGGACCAGTGTCCTGAAGTTGGCTCTCGACCTCAGAGGCACAGCACTGACTCCTGGCTGGAGCACCAAGAGACTTTCATCCACACCACTCACAATAAAAGGGAGAAAAATGAGAAAGAAAGAAAGAAAGAAAGAAAGAAAGAACGAAAGAAAGAGGATAAAATAAAGTTATTAAAATAAAAAATAATTATTAAGAAAAAAATTTTTTAAAAGAAAAAAAAAACCCACAAAAATGGATGGATAGAACCCTAGGACAAATGGTGAAAGCAAAGCTATACAGACAAAATCTCACACAGAAGCATACACATACACTCTCACAGAAAGAGGAAAAGGGGAAAAGATCATAAATCTTGCTCTCAAAGTCCACCTACTCAATTTGGTATGATTCGTTGTCTATTCAGGTATTCCACAGATGCAGGGTACATCAAGTTGATTGTGGAGATTTAATCTGCTGCTCCTGAGGCTGCTGGGAGGGATTTCTCTTTCTCTTCTTTGTTCAGACAGTTCCCAGGGCTCACCTTTGGATTTGACCCCGCTTCTGCGTTAGGTCATCAGAGGGCGTCTGTTCTTCGCTCAGACAGGAAGGGGTTAAAGAAGCAGCTGATTCGGGGGCTCTGGCTCACTCAGTCTGGGGGGAGGGAGGGGTGCAGATGCGGGTTGAGCCTGCGGCGGCAGAGGCCGGCGGGATGTTGCACCAGCCTGAGACGAGCCGTGCGTTCTCCCAAGGAAGTTGTCCCTGGATACCGGGACCCTGGCAGTGGCGGGCTGCACAGGCTCCCCGGAAGGGAGGTGTGGAGAGTGACCTGTGCTCGCACAGAGGCTTCTTGGTGGCGGCAGCAGCAGCCTTAGCGTCTCATGGTCGTCTCTGTGGTCCGTGCTGTTAGCCACGACTCACACCCGTCTCTGGAGCTCCTTTAAGCAGCGCTCTTAATCCCCTGTCCTCACCCACCAGGAAACAAAGAGGGAAGAAAAAGTCTCTTGCCTCTCCGGCAGGTCCAGACTTTTCCCGAACTCCCTCCCGGCTAGCCGTGGTGCACTAACCCCTTCAGGCTATGTTCACGCTGCCAACCCCAGTCCTCTCCCTGTACTCTGACCAAAGCCCGAGCCTCAGCTCCCAGCCCCAGCCCGTTCCGGTGGGTGAGCAGACAAGCCTCTCGGGCTGGTAGTGCTGGTCCACTGATCCTCTGTGCGGGAATCTCTCCACTTTGCCCTCCACACCCTGGTGGCTGCACTCTCCTCCACGGCTCCGTAGCTTCCCCCCTCTGCCACCCGCAGTCTCCGCCCATGAAGGGGCTTCCTAGTGTGTGGAAACCTTTCCTCCTTCACGGCTCCCTCCCACTGGTGCAGGTCCCATCCCTATTCTTTTGTCTGTGTTTATTCTTTGTTCTTTTGTCCTACCCAGGTACGTGGGGGCTTTCTTGCCTTTTGGGAGTTCTGAGGACTTCTGTCAGCATTCAGTCGGTGTTCTGTAGGAGTTGTTCCACTTGTAGATGTATTTCTGATGTATCTGGGTAGCGTTGGAGGGCAAGAGGACCGGGGAGCCCTCAGGAAGAGAAGGAGGCGGCAGAGAATGGGCTCCCCAGGCCTCCGTCTGCCACAGCTCCAACCCCTCCGGAAGGAAACCCTTGTGTGAGGAGACTCTTTCGTCACTTTAAACATATCATGCCACTCCCTTCTGGTCTTCAGGGTTTCTGCTGAAAAATCAGCTGATAGCCTTATGGAGATTCCCTTATATTGTGTCTGTTGCTTTTCCCTTATTGCTTTTAATATTTTTTCTTTGTATTTAATTTTTTTCGTTTGATTATGTGTCTCAGCATGTTCCTCCTTGGGTTTATCCTGTATGGGACACTCTGGGTTTCCTGGATCTCGGTGACTATTTCCATATTAGGGAAGTTTTAGACTACAGTCTGTTCAAATATTTTCTGAGACACTTTCTCTTTCTCTTCTTCTGGGATCTCTATAATTCGAATGTTGGTGCATTAAAAGTTGTCTCAGAGGTCTCTGAGACTGTGCTCATTTCTTTTCATTCTTTTTTTTTAATTCTCTTCTGTGGCAGTGATTTCCACCATTCCATCTTCCAGCTCACGTATCCGTTCTGCCTCAGTTATTCTGCTATTGATTCCTTCTAGTTTATTTTTCATTTTAGTTATTTTATTGTTCATCTCTGTTTGTTTGTTCTTCTAGGTCTTTGTTAAACATTTCTTGTATTATCTTCTCAATCTGTGCCTCCATTCTTTTTCTGAGATCTTGGATCATCTTTACTATCATTACTCTGAATTATTTTTCAAGTAGTTTGCCTATCTCCTCTTCATTTAGTTGTTCTTATAGGTTTTTATCTTGCTTGTTCATCTGCAACATATTTCTCTGTCTTCTCATTTTGTCTAGCTTACTGTGTTTGTGGTCTCCTTTCCACAGGCTGCAGAATCGTAGATCCTCTTTCTTCTGTTGTCTGCCCCCTGGTGGGTGAGATTTGTCTAGGGGCTTGTGCAGGCTTCCTGGTGGGAGGGTCTGGTGCCTCCCCTCCTGTGAGTGGAGCTAGGTCTTGTCCCTGTGGTTGGCAAGGCAATGTCAAGGGTTGTGTTTTGGGGTGTCTGTGAGCTTAGTACAACTTTAGGCAGCCTGTCTGCTGATGGGTGGGGCTGTGTTCCTGTCTTGCTGGTTGTTTGGCCTGAGATGTTCCAGCACTGGAGCCTGCTGTCTGTTGGGTGGGGCCAGCTCTTGGTGTAGAGGTGGGTACCTCTGGGAGAGCTCACAGTGATTAATATTCCCTGGGGCCTCCACTACCTATCCCCTTGCCGCCACAGTGAGCTACATACAGCTAACCCCGCCTCTCTAGGAGATGCTCCAAGACCCCTAGGTAGGTCTAGACCTGTGTTCCTACGGAAGTACTGCTTTTTGCTGGGTTCCACTGTACATGAGGCCTTGTGTGTGCTCTCCAAGAGGAAATGTCCCTGTGTAGCCTGCATCTGCATGGGGTTAATTTTTTTTTTTTTTTTTTTTGGTCAAGGGCTCTTTTTAGTATGGATGACTGCCACCTCTTTCCTCAGTGTGTGCTGGTCATTTTTCCCTTGATAGGGTGTTTGATTGGTGTCTTGGTGACCAGAGCCTACCCTGGATATTGAGTGGGGCCTCCCCTTTGCTGTGTGGTTGTCACTGCCCTGTCAGGGACAGTGTCTTCTCCTTAGTTTTTGGAGTAGTGGCCCCCAGTTCTGTTTCTTTACTGTGTTTCTGATCTGCGTTGCAAGGTAGGTGGGATTGGAGCACTCCCACTGGGAGAGAAGGCACTGAGAATTCTTCCTCTGGAGCTGTTCAACTGTGTGTGTGCTCTGTTGTGTCTCCTTTCACCCATTGTGCTGGCTCACAAAGTACACTGTTGTTGGGACTGGTCTCAGTCCTTTCACCATGGGTATGCTGGCAATTGGCTCTGGTGTCTCTCAGGCACTCTTTCACCAGGCCACCAGTGCAGAATCACTGTGGTCAGGTCCCAGGACTGCAGTAATCATGTACCTGGACCTGCTATGGGAGCTATTGAAGTAGCTCAAATTCTGGCCTGACCCAACCCCCATGTGTACATGCCCACAAATCCCACATCTGCTAAAGCCAGACCCATCTCAGCTGCAGGAGCACTTGTCTGTTCGGATGTTGTGCAGGTGCTGAATTTAGGAAGCCTTTAGCAGAGTTATAACTCTACCATTCACACTGGTGGGAGGAGAGATTTCAGCTCTCCTTCCTTAGTCACACCACCTCTGGGACTCAGCTGTGGTTTCAGTCTCACCTCTGCATGTGGGCCACCCACTGGCATCTGCTCCAAAGTCTACCAGAGCACACAAGCTTGTCAAGTGGGAGGGAGCTGCAAAGGCGATGGGGCAAGCGGGCTGCCCAGGAAGGAGGGAGCAGAGGCAGAAATCGGAGCTAGCATGTTGCCCAGGTGGGGAGGGGCAGAGGAGGCGTCGGTCGTGTAAGCCTACTCCTGCGGGGCCCCGCCCTAGTGCCCATGGAGGCAGGGGTCAGCACCTGAGGGCAGAAGCTGCAATGGTGGCCCCACCCTTTGCACCTCACACAACAATGGTGCTTTGCTTCTCTGGTGGTCCGGGCTTCTTCCATGAGCACTCCTGTTTGCAGATTTCCTTACTCCCGTCCCCTCAGGCTGTCTCTTCACAGCCAACAGCAGTCCCCTCCCCATGTCTGCTCTCCAAACCCCACGTTCCAGCACCCATCCCCCTTGTGCACTGGCAGACACCCATCTCAGCCTAGGGTGTGCAGAGCTAGATGGCACAGACCATCTGTGTAGGTCTTACTCTGTCTTGCCTGCCACATACCGGTTGCTGTGCTCTCCTCCAAGCCCCCGAAGCTCCCCTTCTGTCCCAGCTGATCTCCTCACCAGTGAAGGGCCTTCCCCAGATGCAGAAACTTCTCCTCTTCTTTAGTTCTCCCCCAACCAGGGGTGCAGGTCCCATCCCACTTCCTTTCCTCTTCCTTTTCCCTTCTTTCTTTTGGCCTACCTGGTTATGTGGGGATATTTCTTGACCTTTTAGGTGTCTGAGGTCCTCTGCTAGTGTTCAGCATGTGCTCTGTGAGAATAGTTCCATATGTAGATGTATTCTTGCTGCATTTGTGGGGAGAGATGAACTCCATATCCTCCTACTCCTCCACCATCTTGACCTCCCTCTTTGCCATTTTAATGTGTCTTGGTGGTGTCCTCTTTGGGTTGAGCCTGTTTGGGACTCTGTGCTTTCTAGACCTGGGTGCCTGTTTCCTTTCCCAAGTTAGGTAAGTTTTCAGCTATGATGTCTCCAATATGTTCCCTGTACATTCGTCTCTCTCTCTCTCTCTCTCTCTCTCCTCCTTCTGTGACCCCTATAATGCAAAAATTAGTATGCTTTATTTTGTCCCTGAGGTGTCTTAAACTATCCTAATTTTTTAAAATTCACTTTTCTTTTTTCTGTTCAACTTCGGTAATTTCAACTACTTTGCCTTCCAGCTTGCTGATTCATTCTTCTGTATCCTATAATCTACTGTTCATTCATTCTAGTGTATTTTTTATTTCAATTATTGTATTCTTCAGCTATGTTTGGTTCTTTCTCTATCTATATTTTCTATTTGTTAAAATTCTCTGTCTGTTCATTCATTCTTCTCCCAAGTTCATTAAGCATTTATGATTGTTATCTTGAACTCCTTTTTGGGTAGGTTACTTATCTCCATTTATTTTCTTTTTCTGAGGTTATATCTTGTTTGTTTTTTTTTTTTTTTGTGGTACACGGGCCTCTCACTGTTGTGGCCTCTCCCGCTGTGGAGCACAGGCTCTGGACGCACAGGCTCAGCGGCTACGGCTCACGGGCCCAGCTGCTCCGCGGCGTGTGGGATCCTCCCGGACCGGGGCACGAACCCATGTCCCCTGCATCGGCAGGCGGACTCTCAACCACTGCGCCACCAGGGAAGCCCTCTTGTTCTTTCATTTGGAAGATAGTACTCTGTCTCTTCATTTTGCCTAATTTTCTCTGTTTATTTCTATGTATTATGTAGGTCTGTTACATTTTCTGACTTGGAGAAGTGGCCTTATGTAGGAGACATCCTATGAGGCCCAGAAGCATACTCTTCTCTGGTGACCAGAGCTATATTCTCTAGTGCTAACTTCCATGTTGGTTGCATGGGCCCTACTCTGTGGCAAGGCCTACTACTGTGGTTGTGCTGGTAGGTGAAGATGGCCACCAGCCCAGTTGACTGCCAGGCCCTGCCTTATGTGATGGTCACTGGCCCACTGGCTCACTGGCAGGCAGGGCTGGTCCTGGTGCAGCTGGCTGCAGGGCCCAGGGGACTCAGGGTTAGTGCTGGCCCACTGGTGGTGAGTAAGCCTCCGGCATTTGTTAAATTAAAGGGAGAACTCCAAAATAGTGCTTGCCAGCATGAGTGTCCTCACAGTAAAATGAGTTCCCCAAAATGGCTACTGCCAGCATCTCCATCCCCAGGGAGATTCTCAATTGCTCTCTCTCTCTCTCTCTCTCTCTCTCTGGGAGGCTCTCTAAGATCATCAGTGTGTCTGACCCAGGCTCCTTTCAAATTACTGCCTCTGCACTGGGACTTGGAGCATGTAAAATTGTTAATAGCAGAGTCTCTGTTTCCTCTGGCTCTCCGATATGCAAGCCCTGCTGGTGTCAAAGCCAGATGTTCTGAAGGTTTGCTTTCCTGGGGCAAGACTCCTGGGCTGGGAAGCCTGATGTGGGGTTCAGACCCCTTGCTCCTTGGGGAGAACCTATGCAATTGTCATTATCTTCCCATTTGTGGGTTGCACACCTGGAGGTGTGGGCCTTGACTATACCATGTCCCTGCCCCTCCCAATCATCTTGTTTTGGTTCCTTTTAAAAATCTTTAGTTGTAGAAAATATTTTCTGCTAGTCTTCAGATAATTCTCTTAGATAGTTGCTCTGTAAATAGTTTTGATTTTGGTGTGTCCATTGGAGGAGGTGAGCTCAGGGTCTTTCTACTCCACCATCTTGGCCACACCTTCTATAGCTGTTTAATTTCTCTGTGCCTTAGTTTCCTTCCTCATCTATAATGAGGTAATAAAAGTATTTACCTCATGGATGCATAATGAGTATGATTTAATATATAAAGAGCTTAGAACAGTATCTGTCATATAAGAAGTCATATGTTTTATTTATTGTAGGTGTGTATGTGTTGGGAGTTGGGGACTAATTTAGATAGGGTAGGAAAGGAAGGACTCCATGAATTGGGACCTGAACAATTAGGAGCCAGCCATTGGAAGAGCATTGCAGATAGCGGGACAGTTAAAGGCCTTGATACTGGAATGAGCTTAGAATATTAAAGGAACAAAAATAAGGACCAGGACCAACCTGGTAGGAGAATCTGAGCAAAGAAGATGAGAAGGGTATAGGGGTTTCTAGCAGGTGGCTGGCAGCAGAGGGTAGAAAGGTATACAGGAGATCTAGTGAGGAAGCCATGGCAATCGTCCCAGCACCAGAGGAGGAGTAAGGAGATGTGGCATTAAAAAGTTATTTAGGGAACAGTATTAAAGGCAGGAGGACTGGGAACAGGGACATGGTAAGACGAGAGGGAATTGTCAAGGAAAATATCCAGGTTCTTATTTTGGAAAAATGAGTAGATAGTGGTGCCACCAAGTGAGAGGGGAACAGATGAGGATAAGCAGAGTAGGGTGACAATATAGAGAATATATTTGCTTATTAGACATTCTGAATTTAAGGCTCCAAGAAATATTTAAATCTTGTCTCTGTCACTCCATGCTGTGTGACCTTTGACAATTTATCCTCTCTGTGCCTTAGTTTCCTCATCTGTAATAATTGGCCTTGACTCAGAGATGTGAAAATAACATGAAGAACTATAAAGCACATTGAAGAGTGTCCAACATACAGTAAGCACTTAGTAAACATTAATTATAATTACAATTATTATTACAAAGCCATGAGCAAATCTGAGATGTTGAGGGGCTGGGAAGGCTCTATGTCTAGAATGTAAAGTGCTGGGGGGAGACAGACGATGATGAATAGTGGAAGAAAAGACAAGTCAAATTCTGAAGAGTCATGAATGCTCCCTAAGCTAAGCAAGGTAATGGATGTTCTCAAAGAGCAACAGGCTTGGAGCCCTCCATTTCAGCTCTAGAAAAATGATCTAGAAGTAGTGTGGCCTATTTCCTTAAGATCTTGACTAAAGGCTTCAAGAAACATCACTATGCACAGATATGTAAATGTGGGATGGGGGGATATCTTTAGGAAGAAGATTGGAAACAAAGCAGCTAAGGCAGTAAGGGTGCCCCATGGTAGACTGTGTACAGGTCTGGGGCAGATACAGGAGATAGTTCAAGGCTAAGTCCTGCCATTGTGACTGTGGACAAGTACCTTGGATCCTTGAGCTTCAGTTTCCCACTCTACAGAATGGGGAGAAAGGATTAGATCCAGAAATCTCTCTGGTCCCTTCCTGATCAGATATTATAATTAAGGGATATAGTAAAGCAAGCAATGGAGCACTACTCCTGGATGGCAGAGAAGGCCTGACCTAGGCCTTGAAGGCCTACCGAAGAGTCAGGAAGCAAGTTCTAGGCCCCTATCTGCCTGACTGCTTGTGTGACCTTAGACAAGTCTCTTATCTCTCCTCAGGAAAGTATTTGTCTAGTCTGGACTCCAGTGGCTCTCAAAGTGTGGCCCCTGGAACAGCAGCATCAATGCAAATTCTCAGGTTCCACTTTAGACCCACTGAATCAGAGACTCTGGAGGTGGAGTCTAGTAATCTGTTTTAAGCAGCCCACAGAGATTCCAATAGACAGTAAAATTTGAGAACCATTATTCTAGATATTTTCAAACTTTTGCAGTGAGGGAGCCCCCCCTTTATCTTTTCTTTTATATGGATTTGTAATTTATATACATCTTGATGAATTTTTACATGTTTGTACCCTGTAACCACCACCCAAACCAATTGTATTTCCATGACCTCAGGTTTCCTTGTGCCACTTTCCAGTCAATCCCTCGCATCCCAGCCCCAGACAACCACGCCTGCTCTAGAACTTGACATAAATGGAATTATATGTTCTCTTTTGTGTCTACTTTTTTTTTCTGTACAAGATATTACCTGTGAGATTCATTCATACTGTAGTGTCAGTAGTTGTTTTTTCTTTAATTTCTACCGCTGAGCAATATACCATTATATGAATATACTATTGTTTTGTCCATTCTCTAGTTGATGAATATTTGTGTTGTTTTCAGATTTGGAGCTATTGCAAATAGTACTGCTACGTCTTTTGGTGGACAGAAGCACTCATTGCTCTTGGATATGTACCCAGGAGTACCACCACCCCTTTTAAAAATTAAATCTTTTTCTTTTGAGATCACTGTAGATTCACATGCAGTTATAAGACAAATAATACAAAGAGATCTCATGTATACTTTATTCACTTTCCACCAATGGTAATACCTTGTAAGCTATGGTATAATATCACAACCAAGATATTAATATTGACACAGTCAAGACAGAGTATCACTGCAAGGATCTCTCATGTTGCTCTCTTATATATCCAGATCTACTTCTCAGATGGCTTCCCCCCACTTCCTTAACTGCTGGAAACCTACACTTTGGAATCATTAAATACATTGATACCTGTGTCCCACTACTAGAGATTGTAATTTGATCTGAGGATGTGGTCTAGGCTTTGGAATCTTTAAGATTCTAATATGCAGACAAGTTTGAGAGCCACTGCCTCAAAGGGTTGTCGTAAGGATTTAAAGCTCACAGAATACATACTTACTTTTCCTTGCAAGTATTGGCTCACCAAGAAGGGAGGTGGTAAGTGAGAGTATGCCAGGTCCAAAACGGCCCGGAAGGCTGATCTGGGTCTCAGTTTCCTCGCCTGTAAAACTGGGATAACCACATCTAGGCTACAAAATTGCCATGTTTTATAAACCATAAAGTACAACATCTTTTGTACATACATATACTACTCTCCATTCTTACTTCATACTCCACTCCCTATTACCTTTTGCAACAGTGCTCAAGGTAATTTCTCTGACCTTCACTGGCACTGCAATAAGTGAGGACAGTAGGTGAGCAAGCCTGGAGGCCTTCCTGAAAAGAGGCAGGATAGGGCCTGACCACCCCAGGGGGAGTCCAGAGATATAAACCACCCCCCACAAGCAGCCCCAAAGCTCCAATGCCAAACAAGCCCAGGAGCATCATATGGTCAATGCAGGGCCCATCTACACCAGAAAAAATTGGCCTAGGGCTACGGAAAGGACACAGGCTATTAAGTCATACAGTCCTGTGCCCTTGGGCAGTTATTCTACTTTTTCAAATCCATTCCCTCCTCTATAAAACGAGGATAGTCATATCCACTCTCCATAGGACTGAAGTGAGAATGAAATGAGACCAGGGATAGGAAAGTGGTCCACAGAGTGCAAATTACAGTGAAGTATCTTACAGCCACCCACTCATGCCACAAAGAAAGATCAAGTCACAGTGAAGTCTTCCTAGATTTTATTGGCACTGAAATAGAACATTGGTTAAGCATAAACCCCTCCAAAAACAAATTTTAAAAACCCCAAAAATACACACACAAAAAAACTGAATATAAAATCTAACCTTTTTCCCCAGCTTCCCTGGGGTGGGGGGGTACTACCTTTAAGGCAGCTAGATTGCCCCACAATTCCAGGTTTGAATTTAGCCAATATAGGGCGTATCACCAAGAGAGTGTCAATATAATTCACAGCAATGCACATAAGACTCCGCAAGGTCAAGCAGGAGGCAAGGGGAGGGAGGGATCAAAGCCATGGGCTCTGGGCTAGGGGCACTGCATGCAAGGACAGTAGGGCCCCTTGGGGAATGAACTCTGAGGAGAAGGCAAAAAAAGGAACAATAAAACCAAATACCAAGAACCTTAAAAAAGGATTGTATGACCTATAGTGACAGGTGATATCACTAATACTGAAAGCTTCCTACATTAATTTTTCTGGCAAAATATTCTTTTACAATATAGTATATGCTTCCTAGGTGTAGGGGGTGGTAAGGGAATGAGGCCAAAATGATCCTGTCCCAACACTAATATCTTCTAAGGGTGCATTAGCAAGAAACACAGAAATCAATATTTAGTTAGAGGCCACTAAAATATATAATACTGGTGGAAAGAAAAAGAACACACATGAGACAGAGAGGAGGAGGAGGCTGCTCCTGGGTTGAAAGAAAGAGGTGGGAGTGTGAAAAGGATCAGGCCAGAGCCCCTAACAGCTCTCTGGTTTACAGCTCCAAGGGATAGCACAGTTGGTGGCAAGACCTGGGTTAGAGATTTATTAAACAGAGGCAGGACCAAATCACCACCTTGGAGAGGTGTAAACTGTAGGATCTAGGCCACAAACTTCTCTCACCATACTCAGCTTCTTCCACCCACTCACCAATTGAGCCAACTGACATCAAGATCTAGGGCTCACCAAACCAAGGCCTTAATGGCCCTGAAGCAGGAGCTGTGGTCCAACTCTGAAGGGAGAAGTAGTCTGGGACCCCTGGCAGGTAAAATACTCAAGCCACGTGTGAATATTTCCTCCCTTTAGCAAAAGTCCTGGATGGGGCTGGCTGGGTTTGGGGGTAACCATCCCTACTGTTCTACTTGGAGGGGGTTTGGGGATTGGAGTGGGGAGGGGCAGATCCCAAGAGGGGAAGAGGAACACAGAATAATAAGGGATATCTCTGCCCATAGAGCTCACTTGAAACAAGTCTAGGCTCCCATAAGGCATAGGGGCAGATCCTCTACCCAATCTTGTCTGAACAGAATGGCCAACGGCCTTCCAGGATGTTGGTGAAGCCTCTTGCAGGCACTGTCTCCCCCATATCACCCTGAAGAGAAACTAAGTCCCTGAACTCAGGGACAAGGTTTACTGGGACCAAGTTTGTAACAGGTCCAATCTGGGAGGTAGAGAGAAGAATGAGTGAACATCTTTTTAGCCTCCAATCATTACAAAGCCTAAATAACTCTAGAAGGGATGGACACTGGGAGGCCTAATCCTAGGGCAGTTGACATCCTAGAGCATATAGCCAGGGCTCCGCCTCCTTCTCTAAACCCTATGATGTTCCAATTCTGCAAATCACAGGACCATGAAGAGGAAGGCAGTGGTGGGGGCTAGTTTTCAACCTACTACACTTGACTCCTGCAAAGCAACAGTAAATGTGGGGGTATTTCCCAAATCAAGTGGGAAGTGCCTCTGAGCTGAGAAAGTGATCTCTTCTAGAAAGCTAGATCACCTGGGATAGAAGAAAAAGAGGGTCCCATCATCACCATAGTGGGCCATCTCTCTGCCTAGGGAAGTGAGTGAGGGCTGAGGGGCTAGGTTTGGTCCCATGGCTGTACTGAATGCTTGGCATGACTCCTGGGCTGCTCTAGTTAGTGGCTCCAGCACAGTGTGAGTTAGGCAAGAGTGTAGGAGTGTGAGGGCAAGGAAGAAGGGAGGAGGGGTCCCTAGAGGCTGGGTGCCCATTACATGGACTCAAACTCATCAATGCGCTGCTTAGTATTGCCCTGCCGGATTTGGCGCAGGGTCTTGTACTTGTCTCGACCCAGTCGCATGTTCTCAGCATGGATCATGTCATTAGCAGTCTTCTTGGACTCATCACGGGCATTGGCCAGCTCTGAAGTGAGGGCCTGTGAGGGTGCAAGGGGATAAGGGGTTAATGGCTTCCTCTCATTTTACCTCCCCTCGTTAACCAGATGTACTTCCTGATTTATTTCCTTCTTACCTTCCTCCCACCCTCTCCACCACCTTTCTCTCTCACTCCCCCACCCCTGCCCCCCTCTTTATACACACAAACACAGACACACACATTTTTTGAGAGCCATTTCCAGCTCTGTTAGAACTGCAGTGGGGCAAGAATAATAAAAAAAAAAACAAAACCAGAACACCAACTTAGCAGATCAACTGATGACAGAATCCTGAGAGTAGAACAATACACCAAAGAGATTCAAGTAGGAATTGTGACAACTAAGTATTTTCTGAATATGAGGTAAATGGAATATGGGTGGAGGATGGAGCAAAAAAACAAAAAAAAAGGAAGAGGCGGTCCAGGCTCTGATTAATAAGTGAGAGCTGGGACTTCCCTGGTGGCGCAGTGGTTAAGAATCCACCTGACAGTGCAGGGGACACGGGTTCAAGCCCTGGTCCGGGAAGATCCCACATGCCGCAGAGCAACTAAGCCCGCGTGCCACAGCTAGAGAAAGCCCACGTGCAGCAATGAAGACCCGACACAGCCAAAGATAAAATAAATAAATTTATAAAAATAAAAATTAAAAATTAAAAAAATAAGTGAGAGGTGCTCTCCCTTAAAGCTCTCATTGAGAAATGCTTAAGCTCCCACAGAGCACTGAGACAGGCTCCTCTACTGCTCCCGTGCCCCGATGATCTAGGGAAGGCCATGGGCTACTAAGTCAATACACATGGTCTCCATGACCCTTTGGGTCAGCCTTGATACCTTCAGGTGCTTCTGCACACGCTCATTCTTCTCTGCCTCAGTGGTACGTTCCTCCTCGCTGCGATCCTTGGCCATGGCATCAGCCCGCAGTTCAGCGCTGGCCTCTGCACCGTTCTCATCCTGCTCATCCTGCTCATTCTCGGCAGGCTCTGCCACATGAGGCGTGCTCATGGCAGTCTTCAGCTCTGCACGGGTCTTCTCCAAGTCTTCTTGTACCATCTGAGCCTGCCCAGTAACAGAGAAAGAGAAGGTCTGGCAGTCAGACCAGGCTAACTTGCGGCATCCCTATGTGTGCCTAGAATGGCCCAGCAGAAAGCAGGCACCAGGTAGGCCAAGTCACTTTGCCTGAGTGATCCTGAGTTCCTTCAGCTGTATAATAGGAGTAATTCCTATTACTAGTACCAAATTCCCTGGGGGTACTGGAGAATTCTGGGAAGTATCTGAGAAAGGCTTGAGCTCCTTCTCCCATGATACCCACTGTCAAGGAAGGATAGAAGCGTGAAGAAACCCAAATCCTCACATCGGTCAGAATGGCCATCATCAAAAAATCTGCAAACAATAAATGTTGAAGAGGGTGTGGAGAAAAGGGAACCCTCTTGCACTGTTGGTGGGAATGTAAGTTGATACAGCCACTATGGAGAACAGTATGGAGGTTCCTTAAAAAACTAAATAGAACTACCATATGACCCAGCAATCCCACCACTGGGCAAACCATATACCCTGAGAAAACCATAATTCAAAGAGAGTCATGTACCACAATGTTCACTGCAGCACTATTTACAATAGCCTGGACATGGAAGCAACCTAAGTGTCCATCGACCAATGAATGGATAAAGAAGATGCGACACATATATACAATGGAATATTACTCAGCCATAAAAGGAAATGAAATTGAGTTATTTGCAGTGAGGTGGATGGACCTAGAGTCTGTCATACAGAGTGAAGTAAGTCAGAAAGAGAAAAACAAATACTGTATGATAACACATATATATGGAATAAAAAGAAATGGTTCTGAAGAACCTAGGGGCAGAATAGGAATAAAGACACAGACGTAGAGAATGGACTTGAGGACACGGGGAGAGGGAACGGTAAGCTGAGAAGAAGTGAGAGAGTGGCGTGGACATATGTACACTACCAAATGTAAAATAGATAGCTAGTGGGAAGCAGCCGCATAGCACAGGGAGATCAGCTCGGTGCTTTGTGACCACCTAGAGGGGTGGGATAGGGATGGTGGGAGGGAGATGCAATAGGAGGAGATATGGGGATATATGTATATATACAGCTGATTCACTTTGTTGTACAGCAGAAACTAACACACCATTGTAAAGCAATTATACGCCAATGAAGATGTTAAAAAAAATAAAATAATTTTTTAAATAAAATATAAAATAATGGGGCTTCCCTGGTGGTACAGTGGTTGAGAGTCTGCCTGCCAATGCAGGGGACATGGGTTCGTGCCCCGGTCTGGGAAGATCCCACATGCCACGGAGCGGCTGGGCCCGTGAGCCATGGCCGCTGAGCCTGCACATCCGGAGCCTGTGTTCCACAACGGGAGAGGCCACAACAGTGAGAGGCCCACGTACCGGAAAAAATAAATAAAAAAAAAAAAATAAAAGATACTTCCAGGTATTATCTTTAAAAATAAATAAATAAATAAAAGAATCTAAGGAACTGGAGCCTATGCATATGATACCCCATCCCACACTGCTTTGTCCTGGGCACGGTATCTTACCTTCTGCTGCCATTCCACAGCCTCACTCTCCTTTTTCTGTCGGGCCATCTCCAGCTGGGAGATCCGAGATGTCAGCTCTGCCATTTCCAAGGCCTGTGGATCAATTGGAAGCTTATGAGAGGTGGGCCTTCTGGTCCTCAGGCCCCAGGTGTCTTCAACCCCAGATCCCCTGAGAACTAACAGGGAACTTGCTGCTCCACTTGCTTGCTGCTCTTGGAGGCTCTTTTTACCACACTTCCTCCAGGAAGCCCAGAGGAACACTCATTCTCAGATCTACTATAGCACCCTATTAACTCCAAACTATTTCCTTATAAGTCAGAGCTCCCTGCCTAGACTATAGACCTGAGGACAAACAACGTGTCATCTCTGGCTCTTCCTCATCTCTCTCTCCCTCTCTCCCTCTTGGTATTGCCAATTGCACAGTTAGGGCCTCAGTAAAGCTTTGGAGATCACTGTGTCACTGCCTGAAGTGGCAGACCCTTTCCTGTTATCCTACAATGCTCAGGGCTCCACTAAGACTCTTCCCAGGACAAGTATAGGAATGACACTCAAGTGTCACAAAGTGATCTGAAGAAGGGAATAAGCTTATGCATGCCCTCACACTTCGGGCAAATCTCCCAGAGGACATTTCCCCCTGAGAATTAGGTTTTAGGTTCTTGCACTCTCACTCCAAACAGTACAAGGGAAGAGCATACGTCAAGGAATTTGGGACACAGGTTCTTAATTTCTGAGTCACAGAACCCTTGGAAATTGTGATGAAAGAATAGATGCTCACCCTTCTCCCCTAAAAAATGTATAGACACACAGTTTTACGTGTGCTTTTAGGGAGCAAACCTTTAAAAGAGAGGCAGAAATGACTTCTCATTCTTACTCAGTCACAACAGTGTGACCTCTGACGAGTCTCTTCAACCTCTCTGAGTCCTAATTTCCTTTTCTGGGCATATTATCCCACAAGGATTAATCTCATAGGGTTATTAGGAAGAGGAAATAAGGAAGTAAGGAAAAGGGAAAAGTTGCTAGTATAGCTTGTAACACACGTAGCTAGTCAATCAAGTGTGAATCCCTTTACTACTTTCCTCCCTCTCTCCTTTGTCAGGTCATCAGCTCAAATCCCCAATTGCTAAGAAAGAGAATAAAAGTAAGGGTTAGGGAAGAGTATTTGCAAAATGACTTCTCAGCTTGCTTCTGAAGGAGCTATCTGCTGGAAGCCTGCTGAGAGTTACCCTGCTGGAAAGAACCAGTCCTGCAAGCAGAGGTAGCTGTGAATAGGTAGGCAGACAGAAGAGAAAACTAAGGTCCCATAATCCCAGCCCATTTTGTAGCTTTACCAGTTGTTCCTGGGTCTTCTTCTGGTCCCGGGAGGCCTGCAACAGGGCCTCCTTGGCCTCTTCAGCTTCTTGACGCTCTTTGGCCAGTTTCTCAGCCTCGCTCTGGGCACGCTTCCGCTCCTGTTCAAGTTCCAGAGCCCTGCGGGTCTGTTCTTCCAGTTCTGGGAAGAGAAGGTAGGGGAAAGGTGGTGAAAAGTGCAGAGATCAAGAAGGGACACCTAACTTCCTTCCTGGAAATGCTTCACCCCAGGACACAGCTGGCAGAAAGTTCTAGGCACTCTTCCTCTTGCTCCATCACTCCTCTATTCTTTAGTCATATCTGGAATATATGGCCTGAGTCTGCAGCTCAGACAGAAGGGTTTCCAGTTCATAGAGTCAGACTGTGGGAAAACCCAGTCTCCAAGGTGACTCCAAGCCTCACCTTGTTGAGCCTTCTTAGTCTGTTCCTCGATCTGCTTCAGCCTCTCCATCAGTTCCTCCTTTTCCCGTTCAATCTTCTCCTTCTCCTTTTCTGCCATCTCACGTTTCTTCTTCTCATTTTCCAGCAGAGCACTAGGAAAGGAGAAAGAAGGGAGGGAACAGGATAGCAAGGCCACATGGAAGCCTTGGAATTCCCAAGGCTCCCTGGCCCTGGCCCCTCAGTCCCCACCCATCCAACACACTCAGGGCTTGTGAGACAAGACCACTCTCCCTTCTCTCTACATTCTTGTCCTTACATCACAGCCCTACGTGGGCCGGTATGCTCAGGGCCCTGTCAGTTTGTCCCAGAATCAGGAGATCCAACCTGGACTCTCAGCTTGTCCACTACCCAGTGGGTAATCAGTGGGTGACCTTAGCTACATCATTTCTTTGCTCTTGCTCTCAGTAACCTTATCTGTAAAATGGCCAAATAAGTCCTGCCCTATCTACCTTATAAAGTTACAGGGAGAAAAGTTTTGGATCTGTGCTGATATACTGTGCTTCAAGTCTGGTGATCCCTATGGCTGGGGCATCAGTCCTCTGCCTGCCCTCTGAAGCTCAGCTCTAGGCTCCTTTTCTCCAGAATTTGTTGTAAATCTAAAATAAGTATTTGCTTTTTCTTGCCCCAGTGCCTCTTCCAGGAGGCCTTCTTTTCTCCCTTGGCTAGATGTCTTTTCTCTTTCTGACCCCTCAGAATACTTGGCCTACCCTTCTCCATATCCCTCCTCCCTGTTATTTTTCTCCATAGTACTTCTTATCATGTCACATACCATATAATATGCTTATTTGATCTGTCTGTCTCTTCCCACTAGAATGACAGCTTCATGGGAGCAGAGCAGAGATTTTTGTCTCTTTATTTTTCACTGCTCAATAAATATATATTGAGTGAATGAATGACACAGCATTTGTACCTTGAACCGTTATATATATACTATTTTTTCCCTTTCTTCTACTATACTGTGAGGTCCTTGAGGGCAGGTTCCTGCCAGATCCAGTTCTGTAAACTGCCCCTAATTTCATTTTTCCGGAATAAATGTGAACTTTGGTGTCTAACCTCCCATACACGGAGTCATTTTCCAGCCTACTAGATTAGAAGCCTCCTGAGGTTCCAAACTCTTTATGACAGAGTATCTACTAAAACAGTGCTCTCAAACATTAACATGCACAGGAATCACCAGGGATCTTATTTTTCAAATAACTTACTGAGGTGAAATTCACATGATATAAAATTAACCATTTTAAAGTGAATAATTCAGTGGCATTTAATACATTCACAATGTTGTATGACCACTACCTCTATTAGTTCCAAGACATTTCATCACTCCAAAGGAAAACCTCATACCTGGTATTAAGCACTTTCTCCACATCTCCCCTCTCTCCAGCCCCTGACAACCACCAATCTGCCTTCTGTTTATCTATTCTGGATATTTCATATAAATGGAATAATACAATATGTGACCTTTTGTGTCTGGTTTCTTTCACTTAGCATAATGCTTTAGAGATTCATCTACATTGTAGTATGCATCAATACTTTGTTCTAAAATTTTTAATGGCTGAATAATATTTCATTGGATGGCTGTACAATTTGTTTATCCATTCATTCACTGATGGACATTTGGGCTGTTTCCAATTTTTGGTTATTGTGAATTGCACAGCTATGAACAGGTATGTGCATGTACCTGTTTGAACACCTGTTTTCAATTTTTTTCAGTATATACCTAGGAGTGGAATTGTGGAATTGTATGGTAATTCTACATTTAATTTTTTGAGGAACCATCAAATTGTTTTCTACAGCAGCTGAACCATTTTACATTCCCACTAGCAATGAGCATGAGTTCCAATTTCTCCATACCCTTGCCAACAACTGTTATTTTCTGTTTTCATTTATTATATCCATATTAGTGAGTATGAGGTGGTACCTCACTGTGGTTTTGACTTGCATTTCCCTAATGACTAAGGGTGTTTTCATGTGCCTGCTGGCCATTTGCATATCTTCTTTGAAGAAATGTTCAACTAGGATCTTAAGTTGCAGATTTTGAATCAGCAGCTTTGAGGTAGGTCTCAGAATACTGCCTTTCTAAAAAGTTCCAAAGTTGATGCTGATGCTGCTGAGCTTTGATGCACTTTGAGTAGCAAGGGTCCTCAGTGCAAAAGGGCTTGGTAGGGAAAATTCTGGTGGCTCTGCCCAATTTCACTCAAAAAACCCTAGAGTCCAGGTTTAAATGTGCATGAAGCCTTCTGCTACTGCTGCTATACTGGTCAGATAGCCCAGAGCAACCCAGAGTCCACCTAGAAAAGCAATGGCATGAGGGTCATAGATAATGGGGAACTATGAAATGTCCCTCCCTCCTATCAGCCTCTGAAATCCTAGGGTTCTAAATGCCTGCCTCCTGGGGATGGGGATGCCTGAGACTTAATGGAAGGGGTGTATCCCTGTACATCTCTCTCTCCCCCAGTACCAGGATGGCTTCATGCCTTGCCTTTAGCAGGCTTGGCACCTCTGAGAAGCTTCCTTGCCACAGCCCTGGCCCCCACTTCAGTTCCACGTCACCTACCGCTCCATCTGTTTCTGGTGCTTCTCCTCCCGGGCCTGTGCCTTCATCTGCTGCACCTCGATTGTGTCGGGCTTGCGGCGGCGCATGTATAGCTCATGGTTCCCCATACACAGAGCCAAGATCCGCTTGTTAATCCGCAGCCGAGGAGCATAGAAGACGAAGTCCTGGTGGAAAACCAGCAGTCAGAAAGAGTTTAGAGGGACAGATGAAGGTGGGCTTCTGCCTTCTGAAAAGCTAAGTCCAAAAGCACTGGAAAGATCATGTTACAGATGGGAAGACCAATTATCAGAGTGGTGAAGTGACTTGCCCAGGGTCAGATGGCAGGTTAGTGGCAGACCCAGGACTGGAACCCAGGCTTCTTGACTCCGAAACCAGTGCTCTTTCCACCGAGCCACAATTTCTTTCAACCTTTGCTTATGAAAAGCACCCTAAAATACCATCAATGCAGTTGAAAGATAGAAACTGACTTTATCTGCTAATTAGATATCCTGCTGGGTCTCAGGGGCCTCTCTTAGAGGCCAAATAATCCCTGCATAATACCGTGGTGAGTGTAGTATGGGTGGGCTGGACTGGTTCTATAATCTCCTAAAAGCATATCCTAGACCCAGTCCCTTCAATCCTGTTTGGAATAAGGCAGTTTGTAAATACATACATGAATATATAAATCTGAACATCGATTATCCTGGTTGTTGTTTTTTAAATATGCCCTTGATCTCAGCTGACTTTGTTACTTACCTTTTTCTGATGAAAGTTGAGCACAGCAGCAGTATTAAAAAAACAAAACAAAGAAAAACAAAAAAACAAAAAAAACACACACACACAAGAAAATCCAGTGAGTTTGAGTTTGTTACTACAAATACCACTGGACCAAGGTCACCAGCTGATGGACTAACCACCAGCTCCTCTGCCACTGAACCCAAACTGCTACCATCTCGCATTGCTTGGGGTGCAGTAGAAGAAGCACAAGAACCAGAGGTCAAACAACCTAGGTGTAAATCCCAGCTCTATCATTTTTAGCTATGTGATCTTGGGCAAATCACTCCATCCCTCTGAAACTCAGTTTCATCACTTATAAAACAGGTATGCTACTACCTACCTGACAATGTCGTTGAGGGTTTAAAGAGACAACATATATAAAGTTCCTAGCAGGGCAAGTTCAGAGACCTCAGAGCTGGAGAGGAATGGTTGAGGCCTCATGAGAAAGGTCTGGTTCAGCATGGCCATTGGCCCTTGTTGGACATGAGGTACATCAAAAGAGGAGAGTCTCCTCTCAGTTTTCTATCCTATTCCCAAGCACCAGCTTTCCAGTCTTGTCAGCCACAGGCAACTGAGTAGGTGACAGGAATGGCAAGCATGTTAGAGGAATGACTGGACTGAAAGCACTTTCTTGGTTTTGGATTGCTCTGGAAAGAAGTCTTGAGAGGACAGCAGCAAAGTTATAACAGAAAGAACACCTGGAGAATCATCTTTGGATCTGGACTTCTCCTGGCTCTGTCCTTTCTCCAGAATTAAAGATAAATCGAGTACATGAACAGTTTCCACTTTCTAGGGCCTAGAGGCTTTAAAAGATAAGATGTACTCTCTGTTTCCACCCCAGAGCCTCAGGGAAGTAAAAGATAGTGGCTAAGAGGCAGTAATTAGACTGCCTGTGGCTCTCCATAATCCATGCTTCTCCTGAGACACAGGTAGCAGTGTGGCACCAGTTATAGGATGCCTCCTGACATCAGCATCCCCTTTCATTGCCAATCGCCTTTTGTGCCTCCTATTCCCACCCACATACACAAAAAAAGCCAAAAAAGGGAGAGAAATATAGAATGACACAATTGCTTTTAGCATTATCCAGGCCTTGGCAAGTACCTGTGTTGGCCAGTGGGAGGAGTCACTTACCGGGGCTTTTTTGTCAATGGGCTTGATGACAAATTTCTTGTCATTAAAAGAGATGTTCCTGATTTCACTCCAGGGGAAGCCTATCTTAGGAGTCAGTCTGTAAAAATGGATGCCAAGAACATTAGGATAAAGGCAAGACAAGAAGGACTTAGAGGGTTGGTGCCTTGCCCTCCCCACCACCAACTTCTCCCTTAAGGAGGTAGATTCATTGCCAGCTCAGCCAGTGTCATCACATGCCACCAGGTCAGTTGCCAGCATTGAGGGTGCACAAAGGACCTCCTGATACCACAATCAACATATCCCTTGTCCCAATATCTGAGGTTTGTTTTATTTTATTTTTTGTTGAGGCATGGACCTTGTAACAATCTCTCACAAGAATCCCCAGCCCTACTTAACTGGAACTCTTCTATTCTACCAAGGTTGTAAAAGTTGGGGAGAAGGTAAATAATAAGTTCCAAGACTCAGAAGTTACACAAAACAATAATATACTGATCTCCATCCTCATCAAGAGCAAGCCAAGAAGGGACTTCCCTGGTGGTCCAGTTGAGAACCCACCTTCCAATGCAGGGGACATAGGTTCGATCCCTGGTGGGGGAACTAAGATCCCACATGCTGCAGGGCAACTGAGCCCACATGCCGCAACTACTGAGCCCACGTGCTCTGGAGCCCACGCGCCACAACTAGAGAGAAGCCCGTGCACCGCAACGAAGAGCCCATGTGCTGCAACTAAGTGCCAACATGGCAATAAATAAATAAATATTTTTTTTAAAAAAAGAGCAATCCAAGGAAAAAAAATAAGCTAGTGCGATAAGGCTGTAGCAAGAGGGATTATAGGCCAAAAGGCACTTAATCATCATATGCAAAGGAGATTAATTACAAATCGTGACAAGGTAGGTTTTAGACCAGTGTTGTCCAACAGAAATATAATGAGAACCACACATGTAATTTTAAATTTTCTAGCAGCCACATGAAAATAAGTAAAAAGAAATAGGTGGAATTAACTGTAACAGCAGTTCATTTAACCCAGTATATGTAAAATACTATCATTTGTACATGTAAATCAATATTTTTAAAAATATTAGTGAGATATTTTGTATTCTGTTATTCACACCAAGTCTTCAAAGTCCAGTATGGAGTTTACACTTATAGCACATCTCAATTCAGAGCAGCCACATTTCAAGTGCTCAACAGCTATATGTGGCCAAAAGCTACCATAGCAGACAGTGCAAGTCTAGTCAATGCAAGATTTAGAGACCTGAGGGAGGTTGTACAATCATCTGGACTGGTCTAAACTAGGTAGAAGAAGAATGATATAGGTGGGACCCAGGAAGTATAATCCTACTCTGTCAAATCCTAGGTGTCAAAGTGGCCCAAAAAACTAAGTAAGCTCTGAACTATACCTGTCATTCTGCTCATAGATGTTGAGACCCAGGGCATCTACTCCCAGCCACAGCTCTGAGCCTTTCTTGTTCTTGATGCTGAAGTAGTTCACACCATACATCTCCAGATCCTGGGCAATCTTCAGATACTCCAGGACAGCATCCTCCCTAAACAAGAGAGCAGGGTGGGGCGGGGGCGGGGAATATAGGGGACCCTGTGAATCAGACCCGGGGAGACAGAAAGCCTACTTGTTCTGCAATTCTGACAAGAATCTTGCTATAAGGGGTGGGAAAGAGGATGGAAGGTGAACAGATGATGGCGAACAGAGCACAACATGACTTTTGCCAAAACATGCTCACAGGAGCCTCAGGTCTGAGGTTCCCAAAGGGGAATAAAGGCGGGATGACCCTTGCTGGCCTCTGGCATGTTTGCTATCACAGAAGCCTCGTACGCAGGCACATTATTAGCAGAGCCCAGATGAGGTGGTGATGGCAAAATGGTAAAATTTGTTCTTCAACTAGACAATTCCCAAATGGTATGCCACGTTTATAGAGCTCCTTCTTCATTTCATTCTTGGGGAGGAGACCCTGGTGGCGCAGAAGCTCCCTAGGGATCCTGAGATCCCCTCCATTTCTTTATGGTCAAAATTGTCTGGGCTATCAGTTGCCATCATTCACAAAAAGTACAGCTTTATGATGGCCCTGATTTGCCTTCCATTTCTAATTTCCTGTTTCTCTCTCTCCAATGTCCTCCAGTGTTCCTTGCCCTCTGCCTCTTCTCTCTCCAGAATCAACTCTCATTCTCCCTGCAGGGGCAATAGAGCCCACAGTTGCTAGGGCCGGCTTACCTGAGCATGCCCCGGTGCTCCTCATGCCACACCTGGATACGTTCCTCCCACTGGTCCTTGTTAAGTTTGTGCTGTTCCAGGACCCTGGAAAGACAATGCATGGTGAGTAGTTTAAAGCACAAAGTCCAAAAGCAGGGGTAAAGGGAAGTCTACTTAGCTCCCCAAGGGGTTGATGCAAAAAGTATGTGGGGTCATTACACCAGAAGCAGACTGAAATTACAGCAGGAGGTATTAATTAGACATAGGGAACTGCCTGAGGAGTATGAGAGATACAGAATGCGTGACCAAGAAAGACAATAGGAACACCTTCCTTTGTACCTTTAACCAGAAAATCCAATAATGTGCTGTGGTCTCTAAGCAGAGCAATAACATATCAACAGTCTGTGCTGGCTTGTGGGGCTAAGAGTAGGAACGGGCCTCATGGAGGCATGCACGCGCTCTCCTAGATCTTTGTGGTACCAACAGTTTGCATTTGTGAGACTATTGCTCAGGGATAAGATTACAGCCTGTGGCTACAGAACAAAGAACTGAGCCCAAATGGCTCTGGGAGAAACTATTGATAATGGGCTCAACCTCCCAGATCTACTAGATCATAAACAAGGCTTGCTTTAAATATGCTATCTCAGACATTATGGCAGTGACTTAGGTAGAGTCCCAGGGCACAACCACTATCCCTAATACCTTCAGGTGAGTTGTACATTTGCCACAGCTCCACTGGGACTGAGGCTACCAGAATGAAACAGAACTTTTCCTTCCAATCCAAAAGCCTATGAAAATAGCAAATGGATGCAGTGGGGTTAAAAAAATCAAGAGACTAGGGTTCTAGGTCACCTTAAATGAGCTGTGGGAGATTGAGCAGGTCAGAGTGAGCACCTCTGCACATCTATTTCCTGAGCTAATAAGGATTGTGCTGCCTTATTCATTTTCTATGTTGTTGTGATGCTAAAACAAGAATGAGTGTTTGAGAATGTTCAATTTTGAAGTTTAAAAAAGCAGAAATCTCTGTACACTGGTTATCAATATTAAAAGACTGTTTGAGCTCCCCACATCCCTGGCTTAAGTATTTCTCACTCCTATGAACCTCTGATATAAGAGGTCTAAATCAGTGAAAAGGATTGAGAAAATGGAACTGGGGCAAGGAGAATTAATCCATCTCTGGTTCTCTATATAAGCACCTGTTTCCAGGGGAATGAAGTCCTGTAATTAGGCAAACAGAGGAGGAAAAAAAGCTTTTTATTTTGAGAACCAGAGAAATAACAACAGGGTATAGTGCCATATGCAAATATGTCTGTCTGAGCAGCATAACACGGTCTTCAGACAGACCCTAGTGGAGAGGGACAGATCTGGCAACCTCTGTATAATAGGGATCAGTCAGCTTTGGGCTGCAGCTCACTCTGAACAGGGCAGATGGCCAGTACATCACCTCACCTCTGTGGCAGCAACTTGTCCCCGGCCAAGTAGCCAGACTTGTGGACTTCCTTATTGAAGTCACCATACTTGGACTGGACAGCATAGGAGGCCAGCAACACAGCAGTCTCAGGTGGGCAGTAAATATCATCATTGAGAATGCCCTCCTTCACTTGCAGGAAGAATAGTCGCTGTGTGATGTCCTGGATCAATTCCTCGGATACATCCTCAGGGTAGAACTTAGCCCGGAACTTGAAAAGCAGGGGGCTTTCCTTCCGCACATCCTGGGCAGTCACCTGGGAGCAGCAAGGGGTTATGGGCTCTCAAAAAATAGACTTTAGGGATGGGGGAGTGGCTGTAGGGTGGGGAGAAGACACTGAAAAGTCATCAATTTGGATAATCCCAAAGAGTTGGGTGGCAATTCTCCTGATAATTCAGAAAAGAGACACATTACTTTCATTGGGGACCCAATCCCATATCCATAATTGCTTCCTGTAGGGAATTTCTTCCTGAAAAAACCTAACACCCACTGATAGTCATAAGCCCTTAAGCCATCATCATCTGACAATATATCCAGCTGCCCCCACGTTCTGAAAGTAGGCTTAAGAAACTTCTCTCTTAAGGCCCCCCCAACTCCATAAATCAGCAAAATAAAGACTAGGATGTATGACTTAGGTCTGGGAATTGACTATAGGCAAAAGCACAAATCAGACTGTCTTTTAAAGCCTGAAATTGGCTATTAGCGGCTCCACATTTTTCCAGCAGAAGTCTCCACTCTTTGTGAAAAGAAGACTCTGCCAGCAGAAGGTGGGGCACCCATCCCCTAGACACTGTCAGGAAAATAAGCCATAGGACAGTAATGGAGACCTCCAAGGACAAAGTCAGCCAGTTTGAAGGTAATGAGATGGAGAACTGCCAAGTTCCTGCAGAGATGCTGCTTGGAGGTGGAGAGTTTGAATGGACATATACTTAAACCATCCCACTTGGAGTTCAACTGAGAGAGAAAATCAAGAAAGGACACATCTGTATGGGGCTCAGGCAACAGTTGACAGGCAAGAAAAGGGACAAGATAAAGATTATGAGACTTTCAAGATTCTTTCCAGTTTAATAGTCTATGACTCTCTGTTTAACAAATTTCCTAAAGCCCTTCAGTTTGGAAAGGAAAAAAGGATACCAATTCCGTCCTGAAGAACTACTAATGGCTATGGTCCATAAGTGGGTCCCATCCTCCTTGGACACTGGCCATTCTCGCTGTTAGGAGTCCAAGTGGAGACAGCAAGAGGTCTGCCCTTATTCTGATCTAGTGGTCGATCAGAATTTTTCACTCATGAAAAACTGAGCCCTAGATGCCCTGCATTTGCCAGCGAACACATTTTACACCCCTGAGAAAGATCTGGCAGAGGAGTGAATTCCAAACCTGACGATGGGATAAGCAATTACCTTCTTATTGAGTTTTAGCCAAGTAGAGAAACCCTTAGTGTCCTGGTACTGCAGACCAAAAAACCAAACTTCCCTCAGGCCGATAGTTTTCACCACCTGAAAGAAAAAACACAAAACAACCACTAGTTGAATGCCTACCTTGTGCCAGGCACAGAGGACAGAAATGTGGAGCTCACATGGTCCCAGGGTCTGGCAAGAAAATATACTTGGGCAGGAGCTAAGAAACGATGTCAACATCTCTCTGAACAAAGTACTTTCGCTGAGGTAGGGACTGGATCGATTACTTATGAGCACGACCACACACCAATAACTTGATATCCATTATTTCCTTGAATGTTCACAATAGCCCTATGATATAATTACAATTGGGCCAATTTTATAGATAATAAAAGTAAGGTTCAGAAGTGAAGGTTCAGTTAGTAAGTAGCAGAGTCAGGTCTGTTTGACTCCAAACCCATTCAAATCCAGTGCTTTCTGCCACCACCACCAGCCCCCTCAATTATGCCCTGCAGCTTCACACACCCAGGATGGATTAAAAGCTGAAGGTAAAAACTGTTGGTTTAAATCCTGAATCTTGTTCTCCTGGATTACTTCTTTATGTTTAGCAACTAGGAATAATGCCCACACCCTTCAGACTGAGTCCTATTTACAATGTCCAAATAAAGAATGTTTGAGGAGACAGAGCAGGGACTGTGGTATCTATACACCCCAAAGCTGTGCTGTGCCTAGGGGCTGAGATGCTTCTTTCCAATCCTGATTAGAGTTCAGTCATGATTCCCCTTTACCACTCACACAGGTTGAGAGTGGGAATGAGGGTGGAAACAGGGTGAGCACCTCAATGTGGTAGCTGAGGGGCCCCATGGTGTTCTGGGCATCTTGGCTGAGCAGTGGGCAGGAAAGGGAGGCCAGCCAGGAGAAGACAGATGGGGTCTGTTTTCCAGTCCCCGACATTAGCATGTAAATAGTTCTGGCTGGTGGCTCAAACCCAGCATGCCCACCACTGGGGATAGAGGCAATAAAGCTGAGCCACATCCTAATGAGGTCACACTGGCATCAGAGTCTTCTTTATATTTTCTTCTATTGTGGGGGGGGTGCCGGGGGGGGGTTGAGGTGAAGAAATTTACCTGGACTTAGAAACAGGTAACAAGGACCCAGTGTTGCTTATGTCCTCCCTGTGAATAAATCAGTATCTCCCCTCAAAACGCACACACGCACGCTCACACACACACACACACACACACACACACACACACACACACACACACTGCACTGTATCCAAAGTCTGCACTACACATCCAAGGCCAGGCCCCATAGTCACTCCCAGAGCTTACGATCTAGAGCTTCAGAGGTCCCAAGGAAAAAGTAGATCATGTTTATTAAAGTACCTGTTATGTGCCAGGTATCAAACACTGAACAACCATGAGATAGTTATTATCTCCATTTTATAAATGAGGAAAATAAGGCTTAGAGAGGCAACCTGTCTAAAACTGTAGAGCCTAGACTAGAATCCTAACTGTATGACTCCAAAACCTATACCCTTTTCTCTTGCATGCTATCTCCTAATGCCAAGGGCTCAAAGGATCTTAGAAGCCCCGGGGTTCCCAAGTGACTAACTCCCTTGTCTCTCTTTTGGCCCAGATATCCCAGCCAGACAATGAACTTTGACTACCTCTGCATCTAGATATAGTTCCTGGCTTTCCCACTAGACTCAGTCAACAACAGCTTTGGAGAGAAGCCATATCCCGAGGTCATTAACCTTCGTGAGCTCACCAGGGTATGCATGGTGATCACCCCTCCCTTTCTAGCTTGAATCAGGTATCAGAAAACCTCAGTGGAAGTCTCAATTCTGTCTCCAATTTGCTGTATGATCTTAAGGTAGCATATTTCCCTCTGTGGGCCTCAGCTTCCTCATCTATCCAGCTTCCCCATCTACTACAAATGGTGTGGCTTAAATGACCTCTTTCTGCTCTCAAGTTCTACCATTCTACTAATTAGGTTATTTGTAAATGACCAAGAAATACAACCCCATTTCCCACCTACCTCTTGCCAACTTGGGTAACTAGGAACATGCTTAGAAAAAATAAATGAAGGAAGGTGCAGGGTATGAGGAAAGATCAAAAGACTTCCAGGATTCAATGACAAGGTGAGTCCTTGAGTCTAAGTCAATAGGCAGTAGGAATTACCAGGTTTTAGATGACAACAAAGTAGTCATGTTGAAATGTGATTTTGGCTTTTTTGCAGAGGACAGAGGGAGAGGATGTGGACAGGAAAGATTTTTTTAAAGCACCTCTTATCCTATATCTAAGATAGGGCCTAATTAACAATTCTAATGGTTTTTCACAAGGCTGCAAAATAATAATGTACCAAGGTACAGTTGGTGGAAAGAAATAAGTTCCAAGAAACGATTCAGCCCCAAGAGAGAAAGGGACCCACTGAAGATGTTGAAGATGGACCACTAGGGCCAGGATGCTAGGTCACGGCAGGGCAGACTGGGAACAGAACTAGTAGGGCAGCAACTGGTTTTTGTCTGTACCAATGGCACAGCTGTAGAGGCTCAGAGACCCCAGAACTAAAAGGAAATGAGGAAGGCACGGACTACACAGCCAGTCCCACAGGTCCCAGGAGTAAGTTCCTTAGCCTCTTCTTGCACCATGTTGTCTGTTTCACTAGTGGGATGGGTAGGGGTGTGATGAGAAGAGGATCATGGGAGCCAAAACAGTTCCAGGATCTAGAGTATCTCTGAGGATAAAGTAATAGCTAAAGCGATATCTAAAGAAAGATTTCAGGATCAGCAAGGCATTTTAATCTCTCTGAGCACTGCCTCTTCCCTTATGAATACAGAGAAATCAGATGCATATAAATTTTCCACTTCCTTAGGCTGTAGGGCTTGGAGAGATGAGCAATGTCTCTTAGCCTCCACTGAAGTCCTAAAGTGAGGAAGTGAGGGTGTTGGGGGAAGGAAATATGGTCTGAAGTCAGAATCAAGACTGAAAAAGAACAAAGGATAAAACAGATGACCCCCGGACCCCAGGCTATAAGGAAAACTCCAATTAAGGTCCACAGGGTGCTGGGAATCATTTGATCAGGCAACTCTTGGCCCCATTTCAAAGTCCTGAAATATGGAAATGAGGCCAAGCTTAGCTTGCTTCCAGCTTTGCCTCCAGCTGAGACCTTACTCCAGAGGAAACAGAAACCTCATTTTCTAGTGGGAAAGAGTATCTAGGTCCCAGTTCCAGGAACAACATCTGTGGCTCCAGTGACGGGTCCTTACCATTCCACTCTGAGAAATGGCTGCATCCCTGAGAAAAAATGTCTTTCTTTGCTCCCTTTGATTCCAGAGAGCCAGCTCATCTGGCCTGAGCTAGTATTTCTCAAAGCTGCCATGGAAGAAATCCTTAAGCAGCAGAAGATAATGAATGCATATACCCCGGGGACGGGGGTGGGGTGGGGTGGGGGTGGCAGCGTGAGATACAAGAAGATGGCTGCAAGCCACAATTTTTTTGAAGCCTGAAGGTTTAACCTTAATCATTTGTGCAAATTTTACTTTCTACTCCTTAAATATCCATGTTTTAATAATGAAATAGATATTATCTACAAGTAAAACTGATGCGCCAAGATACTAAATCACATCCATCCCACGGCTCTGTGTACCTCCTGGAACCTGCCACATTCACCTAGAGGGACTAGGACTTCAGTTTGTAAGACACTGGCTGTGGATTCTATTCAGCCACACAATAGAAACCCCCCAAACAGACTGGAGCATTGCAGGATCCAAGCAGCATAGACTAGAAAACTGGGGTCCAGTGAGGGAAAGAGATTTGCCTCTGAGAAAATCCTCACTAATTACCAGGAGCATCTGGATGTAAGCAAGAACTCCCTTTTGCCTCTCTTTTGCATGTGAAGGCTACTTACGTCTGAGGTCTGGGGAGGGGAGAGGAGATTAGGTCAATTCTGGAAACCAAAGCCCCCCTCCTCATATCCCTTATGCATCTATCTGAGTAAATAAACTAGTGACATAAGCAGTCACTTCAGAAGTCCAGAGCAGGATTGGGAAGCAAGGCTTGGGCCTCAAGAGGAAAACTGCATGAGAAATTATGTGCAAAACTGCACCAATGCCCAAACACCTGAGGCCCACTGAGATCCCATTACAGGCTTGGCAGCAGCTGCATCAGCCACCCACCTGAAAGCAAATCAGTGCACAACTGGAAAATTCCAGGAGGGCTGCCACCATCGCTGCTTCTGCTACCCCACACTGCCTGTGCCCAAGTGGCCACCTGCTCTGTAACACAGAACCCGTTCGGCTAGGGTTCTAAGTTTAGGGACCAAACTTTGTTCTTAGAATGGAAACAGGCAAATAAAGAGGAGGTCACAGAGGACACAGCTGACAAAAGATTGCAATTGCTATGCTTTGCTATAAGCTTTGGTTCAAGCCACTATACTACTTCCTAGCTATCTGACCTTAAACAGGTATTTTCCCCTCTCCAAGCCTCAGTTCATCATCTATAAGATGGGGATACTATTATTATAATAATAGATATTAGTTATTTTATAAAACAAAAATGGTAAAAAAGAGAAGAAGGGATTGCTGCCTTCAATGCAGAGTCGACAAATCCTAAGGCTTTCACTAAGCCAGAAAAGCATCCTGATTTCATGGCTCCCTTATCTGAACTCCCAGGGGAAATTCCACCCACTTATTTAGCCCTTAACAAGAATAAGCAACATTAGAATGCCTGCTATGCACCAGGCACTTTACTTACTCGAGGATTAAATAAGACTACAAAATCTCTAAGATTAGTGTGATTACTATTTTACTGAGGAAAGTAAAGTCCTAAGAGGCTAAACAAGCCGTCCAAGGTCATACGGCTGAATAGCAGGACAGAATTTGAACCCAAGGCTGACACCAAATCCCATGCTCTATATACCACCTCTATATACAACCTGAGCCTCAAGGGTGTTTGTTTCATTCAATGTGAGAGGAGAGTTGCATGTACTTTTCTCTGTTTCCATAGGTGAGTAACTCCAAGTTCCTTAAGGACAGAGATGGTGTTTGATAGGTCTAGAGATTCTCCTAGAGACACAGTAGACCTTCAGTCAATACTGAATCAGTCAATGAACAGATGAATGAATGGATGGATGCTCTGAGATTTCACCTCTCTTCTAGAGCTCAAAACCTTAAGTGGAGGGGGCAGGTAGAGCTAGAATAGAGCTAGAGCTAGAGACCACGGCTGAGGAGGAGCCAGGCAGAGGGTTCTTAAAGTGGAACTTATTATGGCAGCACTGCCCCTTAGTGGCACCTAGGTAATCAAGAGCCCTCGGAAGAACCTCACGCTTTAGAAATGGGGCTAAGTAACAAAATCGCTGTAACAAAATGTGTTCTCTCTCCTCCCTAGCTGTGAACACACTCACAAGAAGGAACAAAAGCAAACGGGAAGAACTATGGGCCCCACTTCCCTTTCCCACCAGGCCTTGTAACTCCTCAAGCTATGGCTTCCCATTGTTGCCTGTTATTTATCGCTGGTGCCAAGGAGGGTGCTTCCTCTCCAGTCAGCTTCCTCTCTGGTCATCAGCCAGACAACTGCTGGATTCCAGGATGGCCCCAGAGCTTCTGTCAATTCCTCCCAAGGAGTCCAGCTCCTTCCTCCTCGGCCCCTGATCTCCCTGAATGATGGATCTCAAAGGTCAGACAGAATGGACTTCCCTCCTTATGCCTCATCAACTTAGAGAGAGGGAAGAAGGGAAGAGATCAAATGCCCCAGTGGCCTGTGAACACGCATCTCTGAGGATTTCCATCCAGACCGGCCTTGGTCCCGAGAGTGCCAGATGCTCAATTCTGTGCCAGAGTTGAAATTTTTTTTTCCTGTAGCTTTCACCTATGGGATCCCAGCTCTGCTCCTTCTGACCTCACAGAACATGACTGCCCCCTCCTTCCTACAACAGCCCCTCAGTGATCTCAAGACAGAGAATACATCTTCTCTTGAGTCTTCTCCAAGCTAAACAGGCTCGTTCACCCCAAACAGAGTAGCACAGTAGGGAAAAGTATAGTTTTACAGTCAGAGCTATATTTGAAACTCTGTATCACAATTTACTAACTACATAACCTAGAGTGTGTTTTTTCACCTCTCATAGGCAGGGTCACTACAAGGATTCAAACAAGGTTAGTCCATAGTAGGTGCTCACTAAATCATATTTCTCAAAACAACACTTATCTTCCTGGTGGGAAATCATGAATTTCCGGGTTTCCTCCCTTTCCTCTCCCCAACCAGTATGAAAGATTCAAGTCTCTCAAGGGCTTTTTTGGGGAAGCAGTAGCTTTCAGAACTAGCACATCAATCTGGCCAGGGCTCCCTACCAACTGGGCTTCCCTCAGAACCACACCCACAGTACGCAAACCAAACCAACACTAACAAAGAACTATCCGGCCCTGTGGCTTTTCAAAGTTAACAAACCCCTTTGTTCAAGTATTTTTCTGCTCTAGGCTCTAAATTATGCCTTCTTCACCCTCCACAGCAACGCCCTCCAATGCAAATGGACAAAGCCCCCAGTGTTGAAGGCAGGGAACAGTGTCATTTGTTTGAGAGAGGTGGGATATAGAACCAGGGCTCTGGGAAGGCGTCTGGGTAGAGGCCAAGGGAGTCTCTGGTACCCAGCTGGACTATAAAATCCACATTGGCTGATACTCTCCTCTCTACAGATGCTGCCCAGAATGATACTGCTGTCTGAAGCAAAGGGCCCAACAGCCTACCTATGGTATGGACACCTTCTCCCTTTTGTCCCAGAGACAGTAGAAGCCTATCTAGGAAGAGCTGTCCCCTCACCAGGTATCCTTCCCCTCCCCACCCCCTGGCATATGCCAATTACAGATCATACTCAAGTGAAGCATTTCCCTCCTTTTTACAGAAAGGGGTCATCTGAAATCCAAATAGTGGGGTTAGAAATGGGAAAGAAAAGATATGGAATACAGAAATAAATGCCACAGATAAATTTCTGAGCGATAACCAGATTTGAGATATCAGTTAGACAGTGTACAGATGGGGAAACTGAGGCCCAAAGAGGGGAAAGTTTTGTGTAAGGTATCAGGAGAGTTAGTGGTAGAGCCAGGCCTAAGGCTCCAAATTTCCAACTTTCTATCCAGTGCCCTTTCGACTTCACCAGGCTGTCCCTTGAAAAGCTTTCCAGTATAAAACCTGCATGCAAAGGGAGAATGCAAAACCTTAATGTAATCAAAATGCATTCAGTCATTCCAGACTAGCATTGTAATCACTTGTGAACTATGTGAATGTCAGCACATTAATTGTAGTAAATGTGTGTTTAAATGTTCCTCTGACTAATTTGTCTTTTGTAAATTAAATATCAATGACTACCTTTCACCATTCGATACAAAACAAACTCCAGAGAAGAAGCAAGTTCTAGCTAGATCCAAAGTTAGATATGCTGAGGATCTTCAAGCCCATCTCCCAACTCTAGCTGATTAATGAGACAAGAAGTGTCACAGCATTTGGAAGCTATCATTTATTACATCTCTACTACATGCCAGATGCTTCACATAACACTCACTTCTCTATTTATATTTTCTTATTGCCTTTCTCTCCTATTTCTAATTTATCCTTTTGTATAATTATAAACCACCGTAACAAGTTTTCTGAGTAGCAAGTGAGATACAAATAACATACTCTTTCATAACCTCACAAAAAGCCTTTGAGGTAGGTATTAGACCCACTTTTGGGGGGCAGGGCCAGGAGAGGAATGAGACTACCAACCCAGAAAGGTTCAATAATTTTCCCAAGGCCTAGTTTTGTTTCCCCATCTGTAAAATGGGGCCAGTACTAATTCCTGCATTCATTGGGCCTTGTGATAGTCAAATGATATGGTACACAAAATGTCTGTCACAGTACCTGACATACTGTAAGCCCTGGACAAATGTTAACTTTCATCTGTAATAGCCATAGACAACAATTTTCCCACTCTACCACATGACATCAGGGACTCAGGAGACATGCCCAAGCTGTCCTCACATTTCTAGGCATATTTTCCTTCCTTTTACATAGAGATCTGAATGGAAAACAGCCTTGCACCATCCCCATCTCCATCCTCTCCCCTCACCAGTCAGGAGTATTCATAGTAACAGAATGATCTCATTTGAATATAATCTCCTTCTTCCTTTCCTTTCCCAACTCTGGGTAAGCTCTCAGACAGCAGAGGTACTCAGAGAGCAAAGGAAGGGAAGCAAGAGGGCCTGGAAAATCCATTAAGGGGACATGCGGTCCCAACATCCAGGACAATGTTAGACTCCCACCTCACCAGAGGCGGGTGTGGAAGTAGGATAATGGCCCACCTGGAGGGATTCCAATCTCTGGAAATGGGAACCCATTTTTACTCCTAGAAGTCTGGTCACAGATGGCACACTCCTTTGGCCCCTGGAGGGTCTTTGAATGCTAACAGATTCTGTGGCCCCCACCTGCCTATTATATAGCACATCCCTTTTGACAATGATGATTCACAGCAAAGGAACACCCCTTGGATTGGAGATGGGAATGACCACTTCAGCATCATCTCCATGGCATGATTACAGGAGCTGAGGTATCCTCTTATTGCATTCATCACCCCCAGTGGTATCCTAAGTCCCAATATTCCTTGAGGGAAATGTACATAGAGCACACTACTTCAGGGAGAATATGTTGGTTTCCTTCTACTAGGAAGAAAAAACAATGTGACAGAGGCCATGTTGTAGTGACAAGAACATGGGGTTCAAATACCAGCCAGATACCAGCTGAGTGCAATTAAGTTATTTAATTTCTGAGCGTCATCATCAAAATAGAGATCACTTACATCTTTCAGAGTTGAGAGAAAGGCTTTGCATGCTGACATTTTAAAAGCATCTAGCACAGTCATATCCTACTCACTTCTCTTTTCTCCCATGTTCAGCACCAAGGATAGGATTAATCGGGGCCATCAAGGTGTAGGCTGCCAAAGTTAAACTTTGCCTCCTTTGTTATTAAGGCTGAGGCCAGCCTTTGTTTTGACCTATCCTGGAGGAGTGAGTAGAAGAGATTCCCCAAAAGTGGGTATTATGGTGGAAGCTATTGGGAGAAGTGGGGGGCTAAGGAGCAACAAGTCCCTCCCTTACCTGGTCAAACAGCTGCTTGCCAGTGGTGTTGGGCTGAATGGCAAATTCCAGCTCTGCGTCCATGGTGGTCACACGCACATTGATCTAGGATGAGATCAAAGGAGGCAAGTTAGTTTTCTGGCTCTATGCTCAGCAGAGCCTGGGACAAGTCTCTGTTCAACCACAGGAGAGGGAACTAAGATGCAAGAACCTAAGACATTTAGATACTGGTGTGAAGGAAGGGAGACTATTTTAACAAACAATAACCTAGCCCCTGCTCCCAACCAGTTTACTGAAGACAAAAAACCCCAGAGCTACAGGGCAATGCTTACCAAGGGGCAAACAAATGAATGCAAATCAACCTACTATCAAGAGGAAACAAGTGTTGACTGTACTTCTTCCACCTACACCAGCCAGCTGCAAGCCCACAGCGTTCTCTCCCCACCTCTGATCTATAGCCTGGATTATCTACAGCACTGATCTTTGCAGAGGCAAGTTAAGGGCAGGATAAAGAACACTGCATTCTAAGCCTAGCATCATAACTGGTTCACTCCACAACCTTGGATAAGTCTTATCCCCTTCCTGGGCCTTAGTTCCCCTCATCTGTGCAAGGGCAGGAGTGCAGGGGGTGGAGGTTGTCAGTTACACTAGGCAATCTCCAACAACCATTTCAGTGCTGACTTCTATGGTTCTATATACTGACTTACATTGTTAACACTTCCTGTATTTATGTCTCACTGGTCTCCCTAGGCTCAAGATAGGAAAGGGGCCTCAACAGAGATAGGTGTGGGCAGCACAGAGGTGCTTGACTTCCCAAAGCCAAGTCAGCAGAGAGAAAAGGAATAGGGACAGGCCCAGATGGAAACACACAGTATTTCACAGGCACTAGAAAAAGTACCCTCTACCTTTAAGAAGAGATCCCCTAGCCAAAGTCAATGATAGCTGAAATTTCATCAATAGAGATATGTTCCTTTGGCTGAAAGCTTGGTGGTGGTGGTAATAGTATTAATAGCAATAATAAGCAGCAGCTTTCATGTATGCAGACTTATTACTCACTAGGCACTTTATATGCACTACCCCATTTAATATCAACAATCACCCTGTGAAGTAGAGAGTATTATCTCCACAGTGGGGATGAAGACTTAGATATTTGCCTAAAGTCACATCACTAGTAAGTGGGGAAGACAGGGTTTGAATTCAGATCTAAGTCCAAGCCTCACAATTTAAACCAATACGCCAAACTCCTCTTACACCAAAGTGTAAAAGTCTCCATTAAAAGAAATCAAAGATTAAGTGTTCTTTGTTGTTGTTGGACATTTTGCTTAAGTAACCTATATGGTATAGCCACAAGATGGCTTGTTACATGGTCATATAAAATATTCATAAAGACTATTTCATGCCCAAGGCAAATACTTCAGTAATATTAAGTAAGGAAGACTAAGCAACAAGATTTCATGAGCTCAACTTTGTAAAAAGTATGCATACAGAGGTTATTGGAACCATACCCAAGTGTTAGTCAGTCTTGGTTTTTGGGTAGTGATCTTATGAGAGCATTCTCCCTTCTTTAAATTAAAAAAAAAACTAATCTACATTTTCTAAGATGCTCACATATTACTTATACTATTGGGAGGGAACTAAAAATAGAATTGTCAAAGATGCAAATCCCCACGGAGTGGGTAAGACATAAGGCCTTATCAGTCTTTGACACCTATGGGCCCTTCCTGAGCACAGGGGTCAGCTAGCAGGGAAGAGAGGGCCAGACAGCAATTTTGCCAGCTAAACAATTCTGATGAGGACTAGGCCTGGGGAACAATTTTGTAAATAAATCTCACCAGGGAGCCAAGGAGGAAATCTATTTCAGGATTGACAATGGGACAGGAAAGGCCATGAAGGCAGGAACAAGTAAGGCAAGTACCCCAGTGGGAGACAACGGGCAGGGTTAGCCACTTTGACTCAGTGTTACCTAGGCTTCCTGCCAATACAGTGACCTCCATAGAATAGGCCCTCATAAGGTAGGGAGAATGAGGCCCAAAGGGCTGGAATTTGGCCTCAACATCTAGCCTTAAATCACCCTTGAGCTGAGTCAGGTGAGCCCTCAAAACACCAATGACTTGATAGGGATAGGGAAGAGTAGAAAAGGGACAGTGGCCCTTTTAGTGCACTGAGAAATTTCATTCTCACCTCAAGGTTTCTGTCTTAATTAGAGTTACCTCTCTAGTATCCAAGACTCAGTGGGTACTCACAAGATACTGGCTAAATGAACAGTACTAAGCAAGGGGATATAAGAGATAGATATAACATAGTATACAGAATCAGAGGTGGGAACATTTTACATCTTGACATTTTTGTGCCATGGACCTTGCCAAGCAGTTTAGTGTGGTCTATGGACTTCCTTCTCAGAATATTTGTAAATGCATGAAATAAAGTAGATACAAAGAGACCAATTATACTGAAATAGTTATCAAAGTTTAATATGTACTTCTTTATTATATTATATATTTACCTAACACTGGGTCTTATTAATTATTACTACTGTAATTTCAACTTTGTCTTCGGCATAAATGATATTTTGAGAAATCTATAATAAGTAAATCGTGATACAAAAGTATCTTAGATTTCCACTGGTGACAAAGTCATAGGTACTAACTTTTTTTTTTGGCCTACATTCATAATTGAAAGAGGGGCTAAATTTCAGTGAGAGGTTAGTGAAAACAAATATGTAATTTTCCTCCATCCAACTTCATAGATCCTTCCCACTTCAAATTATACCTATGGACTTCACAGAGGCTCAAGGACTCCAGGTTAAGGAGCTTCCTATAAATTTATTTCAGTTTACCCAATATTAATGGAATAGTATGTTTAAAGAACTATGGTTGCAGTAGAGCTACAGGACCAGTCCCTGACCCCAAGGTACTTACTGAATTAACAGCAAAATTATAATATACAAAGGGAAACCCTGAGAAGTGCCATACCAGAACAGAAGAAACATTTTGTGGAAATACGGAACCATAGTTCAAAGTGGTATTTGCACTGGTCTCTAAGGATAACCTGGATTTTGAAAAAGGGAGAGGGTGGGAATTGGGGGGAAGAGCATACAAATGCCCTAGGTAGAGAAAGAAACACGTGCAATGGCCCAAAAGGAGACAGAGATAAAAGCATGCAGGTCTATACTGCTGAACTGAATGAATAAGCATTTTCAGAACTCTAATGGAAAACTGATTAATTCATAAAAGTACTAACAAAAGATCAAGATGAAAAAAAATTAATTACATGGGACTGAGTGAACTGATGAGGATGATTATAATTTTTGTGACTTTCTGTTTGAATAAAAAAAACACATTTGTAATTAAAAAAAAAAAGCATGCAGGTCTCCTCCAGGGTAAATGAGGCCTGCAAGGTGAAGAGTGGGCAGAGAGGCCAGGAAGGTAGGTGGAAGGCCTTGAAGAATATGCTAGAAAGCTGGGCCTTAATCCTGTTGAGAGTGGCCAGCCACCCTGAAGGTTCTGAGCAGGGTGGAGCAGAATCAGAACAGGGCTTTTTAGAAGAAAGCACCCAGGGAGGACACCGAGGAAAGGGGTGGGGCTCTAGGGAACATTCCACAGCTAGGAGTTCTCTTTATTTTTTTTTTAAGATTTATTATTTATTTATTTATTTTATTTATTTTTGGCTGTGTTGGGTCTTAGTTGCAGCACGCGGGATCTTCGTTGGGGCATGCAGGATCTTTCATTGCGGTGCACGGGCTTTTCTCTAGTTGTGGCATGTGAATTTTCTATCTCTAGTTGTGGCGTGCAGGCTCCAGGGTGCGTGGGCTCTGTAGTTGTGGCGTGTGGGTTCCAGAGTGCATGAGCTCTGTAGTTTGCGGCACACAGGCTCTCTAGTTGAGGTGAGGGGGCTCAGTAGTTGTGGCACATGGGCTCAGTTGCCCCGCGGCATGTGGGATCTTAGTTCCCTGACCAGGGATCAAACCCGTGTCCCCTGCATTGGAAGGCGGATTCTTTACCACTGGACCACCAAGGAAGTCCCAAGAGTTCCCTTTAATTCACACTACTGGGAAGAATTTTCAAAGGAAATTCAGTGTCTCTTGCAGATCATGTCAATCACAGGTCATACCAATCTATCATCTTCAAGGGCTGGCCCACAAGTCCAAATATTTAACTTAAATATTTGGTAAATAAATGTTTCTTAAATAAATCAACTGGTAGAAAAGAACTCAGCCTGGGTTAGGAATAAGCATGTCAGAGAGGCTAGTACTGTACAGCTTCCTCCCTCCTAATAGAGCATCGCCCCAGAACAAGGGCTCTCCTCAAATCTGAAGCTGTCCAGCTGAAACCAAACTGGAACCTACTTCTCTAGAATCTCTGCTCAGAGTTTCTGTCATTCCACTGTGGCTGCTTCTCGAGGGAAAGCAGCCTGTGGTTCCCTGAACTTCACTGTGGAGACAAATAATCTTAGGTTTAAAAAAACTGGAAAGAAAAGCAAACACAAAGGGACTTCTCTTCTTGCCATCACTTAACTCAGAAGAAAATGTGAGTCATGAAGACAGGGTCATGGGTCTGTGTTCTCCTTTTTTTCTGTGTGTCAGAGGTAGGGGGTAGTAAGGGTAATAGCATGACTGGGGTTGAAGGTGATAGGTATAGGGCAGGAGTGTTGATCAAAGAATATCCCTTGTTTTCCATAAGAGTAATCTGAGACTCAAATGTGTACAAGGAGCTGCAGGCCCAGACCCACTGCCACACAGGGCCCACTGGATGCTCACCCTAGTGGGCACCCACTGCCTTCCTTTTGGGCCTGGCCTCTTCAATCTCAATGAGGAGAAGAGGGCAGTCTAGTTTGAGAGGCAAGAACTTGAAAATAAAGCCTCCAAAGTCAGCAGAAAGTTCCCAGGCAGGCCCTCAGCTCAGCAGGAGTGGAGGAGCTGGCCTGGGTGGAGTAGCATTTCAAGATGTGGTCCCCAACAGAGAACTAACGCCCTGTCTAAGCCTGTCCTTGAAAACTGTGTCTCTGGAGAACATTTAGAGTTTAAGGAACAAAAAAAGTCTGGGTGTGGTGGGGGGGTGACACCCTCTCATACACCCTAGCCCTCCCACCCCTAGTGCAAGAACAATAAATCCACTGTTATTTATTGAACAATTGAACACAGACACTTCCCACACCAAGCCTTTCATTGGACACTAACAAGCCCATGTCAGTGGTCTGTCATCCAAAGCCCTCAACAAACTGGGATCTCTCCTGTGTCCCCAGTTGGCTGGCCTAAGAAACAAAATAACCAGGCCACATGCTACCTCTGCCTTGGTTGCAACAGCTGGGGTACTTTGCTCTCTGGACCTGGCCAGCTTCAAATAAGGGAACCTCTCTTTCCCTAGGGCCAGGAGCACCCAGATGAGCAGTAGCTGGGCCACAGTGAGATCAGGGCAAAGTTTCCTCTTACTCACCCCTGTCACTGAACTACAAGATGGCTCTTTCCTGGAAAGGAATTTGGGGGAGATAGAGGACAAAGCAGAGAGAGTCAAATAATCACAAGTGGCTTGTCTGAAGCATGGACCTGTAAACAGAAGGCAAATGGCATTACCAGCCTCACACCATGGATAAGGAAACTGACGAGCATAAAGGCAGGTAACAGAAGGATGGAAATGAACACTTACTGTATAGCAACTATGTGCCAAGCCCCTTCACTCACAGTCTCACTCAACATCACTGAAACCACATTTACTCAGCCAGCAAGTGGTGAAGACAAGTCTTCTGGACATTCCCAGAGCACCATCCTTGACTCCACCTACCTCTCCAGTAACGCTGATTTCACTGCTGACTTCAGACACCGCCTTGGCAGCTATTTTGGCTAAGGCCCAAACACTTTAGCATAGGAAGCCTGGGCACATCTGGGAAGCACTGCTTGGGAAGGCCCCCTTGCCAGGGCAGAGCTTATGAGTCAGCCCAGTCGGGGCTGAGCTCAATGACATCACCCCTCACCTGCCACCCCACCATTCTCTTCAAAGGCCCAACTCCTCTGGGCTTTCAGTGGCACTGCTGCTATGGAGAAGGCAAAGGTATGTGTAGGAGGGTGGCCAGAGGCAGGACAAGCCCTACCAGGGTAACCCCAGAACTTCAGTCTCTTCCCTGGGCAGAGAGCAGTCACCACAGTGTCACTCAAACTGCCTATCCCCATTATTTAGGCTCTAGCACCCACCACTTCCTGCTTCCAGAACTGGGGCCAGGGCAGGGCAGGGCAGGGCAGGGCCTGGTCTGTCTTGCCTCTTGGGATGACAGCACTGCCTCAAGCAGCTGTTTTCCATAAGGGGTAAAACAAGGGTTGCTTTGAATCTCTAGCCTAGGAGGCATTCTCCCCCTCCCCCTTCCCCTCCTCCTCCTCCACTGACTCACTTCCCGGCAACTCAGTCTCTTCCCTGTGGACTTGGAAGTGGTACCTGGTACAGTTATCTGTTCTGACCTCTTCCTGCCCATTTCCAGACCCTTAATACAGCTGGCAAGACCTGCCTAGGGTTAACCCTTCCTATGCCTGTGCTTTTTCCCAGTAGGTTCTAGAAAGGAGACCACACCCAACCCCATGCACACCCATACCTTTAATGGGTCAGCAGTAATTCTTTAATCACTCCAACTGCTGCAAAGGGCATGGGAGACAACGGTCCCCTTTCACTTGCTTTGTCCCAGTCCTGCCTTCCAAAAGCTCCCTGAGAAGCATTTCAACTGGGAGACAAGGGCATATCGGATACTGGGTGTTACTCCTCCAGTTATCATATACTTAGAGGAGTAACCCCAAACAAAACTAACCCCTATTAGCAATGAAAATATAACTACATTGTCACTATAGGAGGAGAGCTCAGGACAGAGAACAAAGCTGAAAAGGTCAAAGGTCAGAAACAGTGAGGTTACCTTAGTAAGCTACAGCTTCCCCATTAATTCAGCCTTAATTGCACAGTCTTTTGCTCAAACTCAGACTAAGGTAGATTCCCCCTCTTCTTCTCAACACATGAAGGTCAGGAAGGAAACTAGTTCCTCACCATTTATACCTAACTCCAGGACTTATTTTCAAAATCAGCTCATACAAACCATATCCCAGGAGCAAACACCACCCACTCCCCTATCCCCCACCCCAGCACATCTCTCTTTCCAAGGCACAGGGGACTGCCCCACAAGCTCCTTAGCATAGCCATTCCTCTTTAAATTTCCTCAAGATTTCAATCCACTCATCCTAGAATCTCATCTGGCACCTCCAGAATAAACCCTTCTGAACTTCTCATCCTTATTCTCCAAAAGAATAAATAATCCAGAATCCCCAACTATCTGACCTGAAAGGAACCTTAGAGATCACTTGATTCAAACTCTGCAATATACAGCTCGGGAAACTGAGGTCCAAGGAAGGGGAAGCACTGGCCCAGGGTCACACAGCTGCTGGACAGTGTGAGAGCAAGGATTAAAAATCTGGCTCTTGAACCACTGGCCATAATAAGCAATAGAAACATCCTAGCACTTGGAAAACAGGAGACATGTCAGGCTGTTGAGCTGGAAAGACTATGTGGAGGAGGCAGGACCAGCTTGCTTCCATGAAAAACTCCAAGCTGACACCGAATGGAAGTCTAGTTTATGACAGAGGGCAAGCCTAACTTTCAGGCTCTGATACATTCACCATCACCCATTCTAGGGAGACTAAACCTTTTATAACAGCATGGAAGGAAACTCAAAGATCCCTTGTTTCTAGGATATTTTCTTTTGCAAAAACTTGGATAGCAACTGATTGGGAAGGTCCCTGGCAGCAGTCACAGCCAAGCTGGAGGTTGGGACAGGGCGGGGAGGTACAGAGAGGGTGGAGACGACACAGCAAGGAAAGAGGCAGGGAATTTGAGGAACGGATTTATATCTAGATAGCCAAGAACAACAGATTCTTCAATTCTCATAAAACTTTGAAGCTGCCGAAATAAAAGGAAAGAGGGCCCATCATTAATAAAATAAGTCTCTCAAATGGGTTAAGCCCCTCTCTGGGGCCCCACCCAGCTGGGCTTCAGTCTCTAGCATCAGTTTCCTGCTTGACCCAGCTTCCTGCCTACAAGTTTCACAGGAAGTATTTATAGACTGGAAACACAGACCATTTGCAGCTGCCTGGAGACACCAGTTCTGCCCAGAGCACCAGAAGAGGGCTCTACTTTCTGTGCTCAAGAACACATCACAGCGACCTCCAGCATCCCAGCTCTGAAAGGCACTGGAGATGATCTAAGCCTCAGCTTGGGTTCCATCCATTACTCATGGGATTTCTGCCCTGTCCTGTGCTCCTCGGTATTAAAATTGCTGAAGCCAGGATCAGTCAACTATGCAGGAGAAAGGGGAGGCTTCCAGGGTAAATCAAAAAGCTGTTTTCTAAACTTATGGTTACCAGCGGGGAAAGGGAGGAAGGGATAAATTGGGAGATTGGGATTGGCATATATACACTACTACATATAAAATAGATAACGAATAAGGACCTACTGTATAGCACAGGGAACTCTACTCAATACTCTGTAGTGACCTATATGGGAAAAGAATCTAAAAAAGAGTGGATATATGTATATGTATGACTGATTCACTTTGCTGTACACCTGAAACTAACATAACATTGTAAATCAACTATACTCCAATAAAAATTGAAAAAAAAAAAGCAGCTCTGTTTTCAACCCCAGAGCTAAGCTAAGGTCAGCTTCCTGCCAATGTTGCTGGTAAGCCAACAGCCAAACCTGGTATCTGGGGAACTCACAAAATTGCAGCCCTCGTCCCAGAAATAATGGTCTCAGTTCTTTGAGGAACAAATCATGGTATAGCAGAAAGAGGTTCTGGAGTCTCTCTGACCTTCCTCTTTCTGAAACTCAGTTTTCTAATATATAAAATGGGTCTAATAACATCAACCTCACAACAGGGTTACTGGGAGATTTAAGTTAAAATAACAGACATGAAAGTACTTGGTATATCATAAGTAGAATGTGATGATTACTAACCCCTCCTTTTTAAGCCATATTATTACAAATATTCTACCTCTCTGAAATGATTTAAAACAAAAACCTGTTCAACTGCACCTAAGGGCTATGGATTGCCCAAGAAGACCTCCAGAGAACCCTCCTAGCATAAAGGACTCTTTGACTGTAGGGGCAAACTCTAAAAATGTGATTAGATTTCTACTTGGTTACACAGTTTGAAGCCATGCACATCAGGTAGACACACACATATCCTTGCATTATTTTAAATGTTTTCTCTCTTGGGAGGGATGGGGATTTCCCCCAAGAAGCAGAGCCCTGAGGGGAGGCAGAATACAACAGAGCACCTATGCTACCTTGTCCTTTTAAAGGCTGCCTGATTTTCTTTCCTCGTTCTAGGCTCTGCCTTGCCATTTTCTCCAAACATGTCCCATCAATATATACAAGTTCCCAACCCTTCAACACAACACACTAAGACGTCCAAAGTCCTTCAGCTGTTATCCAGAAAAATCACAAACTTTTTAAAATACAGATTCCCTGGCTTCATCCACAGAGATCATGATTTATTATTATGTAAGAAGCAGGGCCTGGGCACCAGAAGTTAAGAGCTTCAGATGATTCCAAGGCCCAGCCAGGTTTGGGAACCTCTGGAATGGAATACAGCCTCTCATGTGCTGGTGTTAATATGGCCAGAGGGATGCTTGATGGAAGGGAAACAAAGCCAAGTAGAGAGCAGTAACTACAGGGACATCTAGGCCGGTTAGCCTAGTGAATGGCTCTCCAGAGTTGAATGCAGTTCACCTCCACAAAAGATCAGGAATGCAGTCAGTCCTGCTACTGCCTCCAAAGCCCTCTGCAACCTGGTCTCTTTATTTGTAAAGTAGGGCAGGAATTATCCTTGCCCCTCCCTACCTAGTATCATCACTTCCCACCACCACAGACACTATTATATACTAAAGCAATTTCTCTCTTGTAGCAGGAACATAAATTTGTAGTCTAAAAACCTGAGGGCAGCATCCATCTCTGCCAATAACAAGTCATGATCTCTCAATCATCCTATCTGTAAAATGGGCATAATGACATCCACCTGGCAGACAGTTGTGCAGTGGTAATGTGGTGTTTCCCAAACTTAACTGTTGGGAATCATTTGGGGCACTAGTTTAAAAACCCAGATACCTGGACTCCACTCCAAGCTTACTGAAACAGACTCTCCAGAGGAGGAGCTTGGGAAGCAGTAGCTTTGTCCCAAGTGATTCTTACCCTCTGGGAAGTTTAAAGAAACATCACCTGGCACAGATGCTGTTGAGATGAAATGAGAGGTCAGACCAGAGCTCCGGTCCTCCAAAATGCTTCCTGGCCCAGAGATCCTCATGGCAGGAACCTTTAGGTTAGAACCCAGCAGAGGATGCTCTGCAGGCAGAAGAGGGAGGAGAAAGCTTTGGAATTCCAATCAGAAAGCTAAGTGCAGGACTTCCCTGGTGGCCCAGTGGTTAAGAATCTGCCTTCCAATGCAGGGGACATGGGGTTCCATTCCTGGTCGGGGAACTAAGATCCCACATGCCCCCGGGCAACTAAACCTGCAGGCTGCAGCTACAGAAAAGCCAGCTTCGGAAGACCCAGCTCAGCCAAAAAAAGGAAGACAGCTAAGTGCTTTCTGATATGACCATACCCTCAGGCCACTGTCCAGAGCCTTCCATTATCTTCCCATCTAGTTAAGAATTAGACAGTGGGAGGAAACAACTGGTGCAAATACCTCAGCAGCCAAAACACATTGATCAAAATACTCTAATTAGGGGCTTCCCCGGTGGCACAGTGGTTGAGAATCCGCCTGCCGATGCAGGGGATACGGTTTGTGCCCCGGTCCGGGAAGATCCCACATGCCGCGGCGCGACTGGGCCTGTGAGCCATGGCCGCTGAGCCTGCGCGTCCAGAGCGCAACGGGAGAGACCACAACAGTGAGAGGCCCGCGTACCGCGCAAAATAATAATAATAATAATACTCTAATTAGGGCCCCAATCAAAATCTTGTCAAGTTCTCTGCCCCTTAAACACTTTCTCTTGGGAGAACTTTCAGGCAAGAAGCAGACCTTAAATGATACTCTCTCTTTCCTGGATGCTCTGGGAACTTGGGGAACAGAAAAAACATGGTGAGAGGGTCTTGCATTTGCATATAGATGTGAACAGATTGAGGGTGGGAGTGAGCCTGGGACTCTAAAATAGGTGTGATTAATAACAGTGCACTGGAACCAGCTCGTACTAGAGCTGATCATGTGCCACTCCGTACAACTCCTCCTTCAAAGCCCTTGTATTGGTAGTTTGAAATTGGCCATGGTGAGAGTATTTACACCACAGGGATTAGTAAACAGTTCAAATCATGGCTTCACCAGAGAGTTTGTTGTGAAACATTTACCAGCACATGAAACACACATGAAGTAAGCCACCTTTAGGCCCATTTTACAAATGAGGAAACTGATCTCAATGAACAGAAGCAACTGCCATCCTTTAGTTGCATGATCTTGGCCAAGAACCAGGTCTGTCCAACTAGCAACAAATCCCAGGCTCTTGCTACCAGCACCCCAGGGCAGTAGGAAGCCCTCATCAACAAAAAGGGAGCTGACCCAAAGGGCTCCTCCATCAACTAACACCCAAAGGGCACCTAAGTGCACCTGGTGTACCACCAAGGAAAGCAAGAGGTAAAGAGCCCAGGACTAAGACATGAAGGCAACAAGAGACAGTTTCATCCCCACCAGAGGAGAGAGGCTGGAGTGGAGCAGGGAATGGGGTTGGAAAGCCCCAAAGGAAACCACAGCACTTTCTTAAGGTCTCTTTACAAATACATGATGGAGAGTGTGGGTCCTGGAAGGAAGCCCTGGGGGCACTGCAAGTCCCTAGATCTCTTGAAGCATCAGTTTTCCTGAAAGTAAAATGGGAGTAACAATGCCTACCTCACAGATTGTTGTGAGGACAGGATTATCTCCTTTACTCATAAGAAAGGACCTGGCTTGGCACCTAGCATGTATTAGATGTTTGATACATTTTAGTTCCTTTCTCCTGCAACCTCATTATCCAATCCAGGACCTCTGGCTCACCCTTATACAATAAAAATCCTAACTCCATGTGCACAGTGCTTTACACTTTAAAAGACACTGTCCACATGCATTCTCTCACTGAACTCAACTCTGTATGAAAGGCAGAGCAGAGATGAGCACCATTTTATAGACAGGAAAAATGGAAGCTCAGTGAGGTAAATGGCAATTTGCTCAAGTGTGAAGGAGACAGGACTAGAACCCAGGTCTCCTCGACTACTAGCAAGTACACTGTTCTTTGCCCTTCCAAGTTTCTCTTATTTAAGGTTGCAAGAGAGTCCTTCCAAAGGCTTACTTGCTATCATTTATTTCATCCAAGAAACCTAGTGGCCTCTGGCCTCTAGCTCTGTCTCAGGGTGCTACAAGAGGGGCTCTCCTTGGGATGGGAGAAGACCAAGGCAGCACAGGGTGGGAACAGTCTTTCTTCTAGTGGAGGGAGCCACACCATTAGTTGGAAGCAACCAGCCAAAAACAGTGGACCAGTAACCTTGAGATAGTCCCTTCCCCCTCTAGGTTGGAGTGTCCCTAACTGTACTGGGTAGGTCTTGATCAGTGGTTTTCAGTTTTATTACTTTTTTAAGCAGCTTCCTGCCTCTTCATTCTCCCAAACAGAAAATCTCATGAAATTTCAGGATATAAAGTACATAAAAGTAGAATTGTTCTGGTCGAAGGATGGCTACAGCTCCCCAGGCAGCTTGGCCAAATACAGTTTGCAAACCACTGGACTAGCAGCTTGGGGGAAGGGAGGGAGCTCCAGTTCTAACCCTGTAAAAATCTACTCATCTTAACTCTGCTGATTCCTTAGAGGACTTAAAGACTCCCTGGGGCTCAGTTTACCCATCTATGGTATGAGGTGATTGGACCAGTTAGTCTCTAAAAGCCCTTTTTTGCCTTGTGATTCTAGGAAAAGGGAGCCCAGCAATCCTCGTGGTGGAGAACTGTGATGAGAGACCAACAAGAGCAAAGCCTCATCCCTATGCCCAGAAAGCCCCTTTGCCTCTGATGACTCTGAACTTAACTCTACAGTCAGTTCCTCAAGCGCTGTCAGCTGGTCGGGTGGGCAGACAGGCAGGAAGGCGGGCGCCCCACCCTCCCTTGCACAGGAAGCTAGCTACATCCTCTTTTCCCCACCCCAGGCAGCACATCTCCAAAGGTCCCCAGAAGAAGTAGTGGGGGCGGGGAAAAGAAGAGGATGGGGCCTGAAAGGAAACTGAACATGCAAATCACCTTAGTGTTCTAGGCAGCCATCTGTTCAGAGGGGAGTGACTGGGGCCTGGGGATAAGCAACAAAACAACCCCATTCTCTACTGGGGTACAGCTCCCCGGACAAAACCTTGCCAAAATGGCCTATGGCTGGAGGAGTCACAAGGCATGGGCTGATACAGCGGGCAGCCTGGGCCCACCCACTTCTTGCCACTGAGTTTCTCCAACCTGAAGAGCTGGGCCTCATTCACAGGTGTTTACAGTTCTTTCTTAGAGTAAGAACACAGACATGCCATGGGTGGGTGGGTGTACACGAGTTAACACTCGAGAATAGAGGGGCTCTTCATGCCTCTCAAAGCCAAGGAGGCAGGCACCAACCCACATGGCCACACTACCAGCCCACTTTCCCGTGCCCGCCCCCATACCCTGTGACTGGGCCCCAGCCCTCCCCACATCCTGTTCTCAGAGAACACGTGGCTGCCTGGGGAAAGATAATGTCATTACCACACTTCCCCTCCCTGGAAGAGGCGTTCCTTGACTGGGGAGGGAGCTAGAGTAACCTGCTTGATCAAGCTGAAAAATCTGCAGTAATCTCCCAGTTTCACAGACAGGGACAGGAAGGGTGACCAGCTAACCACTGGAGCACCTTCCACACTGGAGGACCCATGCCTAGAGAAAGATGGTGATGGTCCAAAGTACTTCTGGAAAAATGAATTTTCTGAGAAAACACAAATTGGCAACTTCTCCTATATTTGGAAACTGAAAGAAAACATGCCAATGCTCTTCCTTGATTAATGAACCAGGAGATGCAAAAATACAGTAAACGTATTTTTTAAAGGCTCCCAAACATCACTGAAGTCTCACTACACATGGGTTTTAGATGCCAGTATCAGCATTTCTGCTAAAGCAACATGATTTGCACAGGGTCTTAATGGGCCTAGAGTGGCTTTGGCCACTGGATAAAAGAAAATGACTTCAGTCCAATAGGAACAGCTCCCCCAACAAGATCAGAGGAAGGGATGGTGAGGGGGTACCACAGTCTGAGCCCACTCATTGTTCAATTTCCCTTCACTCCTCTCTGACCAGCTGACGCCCTGGATCCCCCCTTGTCTTCCCTTCCCAGACTATAAGTAGCAAAGAATGCAGTTGAACATTCCATCTGAATATTCAGGGAGGGCCTCCTCATTCATCCAGGGTGAGAAATCAAAAGGCAGATGCCATTCCACAGCACTGCCTCACTAAGTGCAGACCTTCAGTGCAGCATAATCCCAGGCTAGATTTATATGGGAGACCTTGACTGACTACCCCTAAACAAGTCGTCCCCAGTCCCAACCAGCCTGCTGCTCTCTGACACCTAATCTTGCAGCCCAATCTAACTCTTGCCCCCATCAAGGAACAAGGTTTGTCATATAGGCCTTAAGAAAATACCAACTCTTAGCACCTGCCTCCAGTGGATGTGCTGAAGGCTGAAGAGTGGCATCTGGCATCACACCTGCCCTAGGTATCTCTGTTTGTAGCCACAGTCTTCATTTTTGTCACGGTAACCTTCCTGGAAGCAGAGGTATAGAGAGCCCAAATAATGTCCTTGAGCTCTGTGGATCTATGATTGTTTTGGAAAAGTCCTAGGGCAGGGTGAGGGGGGCAGTCAGTAAGAGAACAGGGACATGACATCCAGCTTATTAATTTTGGTCCCTATGTAGATTAACATAACTTCTTTAAATGCTGGCTCTGTATTTTTTGAGCTGATAAAGCCACATCTTGCCCTCCAAACCACAAGCTCAGCTACTAATTTACTGAGACCAGTAAAAACTGTTTAACCTATCTAACCAACAATACCAGGGTTTTTAGCACCCCTACCACCAGAAACTTACAATCTTTGTATCCCCTAATGGTAAGGCTGAGCATGCATGAAACCACTCACTCCCAACACATACACACATCAGAGTTCTTCGGGTAGGGTAAGAAGCGCCCACACCCTAACTTTGGTTTAGTTTCTTTCCATAGCAGCAGGAAAGAGGCCCACCAGAATCTCTATAGAAATTACCTGGCAGCCTCTCTTATGGCCCAGGCTATAGATATTGTTCCACAATCCAAAGTGAGTCCTAAAATTGTACCTACAATTCTAATAAGACCTAGAAAAGCAAACAGGGCCACCTCTTACCTACCTCAGGTTTTTCAGAAAGGACCTCTACCCCTGACACAGTCACATATATATACATGCTTGCTTCACACACCACTATGGACCAGGCCTTGAGATGATTCTAATGCTTGCAAATGTGCATTGTGAAAGTGAGTGAGCAAGTGTGTGAGAGTGTTTTTGTTGGGGAGGAGTTGCAAGTTCATGGGGAATTACCGTGCTGTACAGCAAGAGCAGTGATAGAGGTAATCAGAGGAAACTGTGGAAACATAAAGGGGCACCCAGGCCATAATGGAGAAGGCAGGAGGGCAGGTTTCTAGAGAAAGAGCAGACCTGTCCTGAATGACAAATAATATTTTCACAGGAAAAAGATGTTAAAGGGAAAGGGAAGCTCATGGTATTCCAGGTAGACAAATAGCCTGTACAAGGACACAGAGTGTAGGCCCTTCAAATGCCATAGGAAAATATACAATATGTGAAATCCCTCCCAAAAGTACAAAGTTAAGTATCAAGTCCTCCTTTCCCAGCTCTCTGACCCTCTTGCCAGAAATCAGAAGAAAATACATTAGAGAGCTTTCCACCATCACAGTATTAAACACCAGCTCATCAGATGTGGGGGAGAGGCATGCCACAGGCAGAGACAGAAATCCCTGAAGACAAAGCCAGACAAGGTGGCCTAGTATACAAGATAAGGTAGGAAGCTGGTTCTATTCCACACAGCCACACTGAGGTACCAGCTTAGCTTAATGAGCACTCCCTACCCTAGCTTCCACAAACTTTGGGGGAACCACTCTCCAGATCTTGAGGGATCCTACTACAACCCACTTTCAGTCCATATGGAAAACCTGTCTACCCACAGATAGACCTGGAAGGGTGACCAGACTAAGATCCCCCTGCACACTACCCTACCACACACACACACACACACACACACACACACACACACACACACACACACACACACGCAGGAAGTGAAAGCTACCAGCACAGCAAGGGCTTGGGGTGGGCCTCAGCTATGGCTGCCTAGCTTCTGCAAAGGGGTGGGGACCCAATGATTTCACAAACTGTTTTGCTTTCTTGAGTAAGGGTTCCTCTAACCATTGTCTCCTCTGAACATTCTCTCTTCTTCCCATTCCAAAACCATCCTGTCTAACCTGGGTCTCATAATACCCAACTCCCTCATCTTGGGACTTTCAAGACTCCCCAGAGCTGGGGTTCTTCTTCACAGAGCAACAGATTCACCCACACAAATTCTTGGACTGTTTCCCCTCAACGGGCTGCAGTGGAAGGTAGTGCAGTGCAGGGAGCCCATTTACAAATTAGAGGAAAAGCCTAACTAGGGTACTAAAATTCTTTGATCTCAAATACTTAAAGACGGCAAAATACAATGAAAGAAATTAAGAGAAAAGGGGCTTTTATCAAGCACCTTCAATATGCCAGGCACCCTTCTAGGTATACTTTCATGCTCATGCGCTCTTTTCTCTCTCATAAATTCCAAGGAAGTGGGGGTCATTTTTTATCTCCATTTTAAAGATGGAAAACTAAGATTCACAAGGTTAAATACCTTACCCAAGGTCATGCAGCTATAAATAATGGTTGAAAATAATTCTACAGGGGCTTCCCTGGTGGCACAGTGGTTAAGAATCCGCCTGCCAATACAGCAGACACAGGTTCAAGCCCTGGTCCAGGAAGATCCCACATGCCAGAGCAACTAAGCCCGTGCACCACAACTACTGAGCCTGCACTCTAGAGCCCACAAGCCACAACTACTGAGCCTGCATGCCACAACTACTGAGCCCACGTGCCACAACTACTGAAGCCCACGTGCCTAGAGCCTGTGCTCCACAACAAGAGAAGCCACCACAATGAGAAGCCCATGCACCACAACAAAGAGTAGCCCCCGCTCGCCACAACTAGAGAAAGCCCACGTGCAGCAACGAAGACCCAACGCAGCCAAAAATAAATAAATTTTTTTAAAAAAGAAAATAATTCTACATAATTGGCCCACTTAATTTATCTTATGGCTACCATCTTCCTTTCTCTCAAGTCACCTTGAACAATGCCGACCAGACACTGGCCCAAAGAAGTCAGGAGAAAAACCTGAGGCAACTCTACTTGCAATGCTCACCATTAATTGTCGCCTTAAAACCATTTAAGCTAGCCTCACTCACTGACTATTCACAAACATGCTTCAGTCCCTAAGGGTAGAAACATCTTTACACATTCCACAAGTCTTCTATACTTTTGGGCATAGAGGTATAGGGCTTTGGGGACAGAAAGGAAGGGGAGAGGAGTAACAGCCCTGGTCACCCCTCAGAAAGCTCAGTGGTTGAGTCTCCCAGGCCTAGTAGCTTAGAGTTGGGTGGGTATCTACAGTCCTAGGTGTGTTTGGGGAAGGGTGGGGACAGCAGAGGAGAAAAGAGAAAGCATTCCAAAGCAGATCTAGTACAACACCTCTTATAATCCTGGCTTTTCCAGGAGAATGACTCAGCCTTGGCACCATACTGTCTCCATTACAGGATTCCCAGGAACTCGGCAAGAATGGGCATGGGTGACCAAATAGGCATATACCCACAGAAACACACAACAGTTAACAAAATGCAAACCTCCAGAACACTGGATGTAAGGGCTCCAGATAGAGCTGAGAATGCCTCCCTGTCTGGGTAAAAGCTACGCTCTAATATCACCCCTAAAACAAACGGTCTCTGTATCTTATTCCAAAAGTACCCAGGATTCCTTCTGTTCAAGCACAGTCTGGAAAGAACACAAAAGAGGCACCTTCTCAAAAAGCCAGGATTGATTTTAGGAGGCTCAGCAAAGCCAGGGATGAAGTGTTCGGGGAGGAGCAGGAAGAATCAGCCCCTGCTCCAGAATCCCCTGTTGAACACAGCTTTGGACTTTTGTGATTTTGTTTTCAAATCTCCCTAATTACCATCAACAGGAGCTGCTTACTTATCAGATTTGGGGCCATCTGAGATGAAAAGCTAAGTCTTACACAGGAACAGTGAGCTGGAGGAGAGCATCATCTATCGGGTTCTTTCCCCTCCAAGAAGGATACAATTCTAATTCTAACCCCCAGTGACTATGACACCAAGTACACACCAGAAGGAGTCAATGTGGTTTGGTTAGTCAGTAACCAACACAGAAGGGACTAGCTACAAACATCCCAATCATAAATCAGGAGTCAAAGGCCTACCATGTGCCTGGCTCAGGGAAGAGGAATCATGAGTTTATAAGAAATTGGTACATAATAGGGACTTTCCTGGTGGTCCAGTGGTTAAGAATCCACCTTCCAATGTAGGGGACGTGGGTTCGATCCCTGGTCAGGGAACTAAGATCCCACATGCCGCAGGGCAACTAAGCCTGCGCGCTCAAGAGCCCATGTGCCACAACTAGAGAAGCCCACGTGCCGCAACGAAGAACCCGCATGCCACAATGAAAGATCTCGCATACATCAACTAAGACCCAACACAGCCAAATAAATAAATATTTTTTTTAAAAAAGGATTTTGGAATCTTAAAAAGAAAAAGAAATTGGTATATGATAACTTGGTAGTGTAAAGCATAGATTACCAGGGGTTGGCAAACTGTTTCTATGGGCCACATACAGTCTCTGTTGCATATTCCTCTTTTTTCTTTTTAACAATGCTTTTAAAATATGAAACCTATTCTTACAATACATACAAAATCAGGCCTCACGGGCAAGTCTGCTAATTGCTAGACTGGGCTAGTAACTCCATTCACTATCTGCAAGGTCTCAAACCTGGACCAATAGCACTCTTCACATTCTACTTTCCATAGAAGATGGGCAGAAAGAGTCTTATCTGAAAGTTAACCAAAGAAAACTGGACCAGATCATCATACACAGTAACCTATTCCCTTCCTAAGTAAAGGCAGTGGGGGAAAAAAAGGTAATAAGCTTAGACCACTAACCATCTATTCCCCAAAGGCTCATTCAGATACCAGAAAGGCCCTGGGCCAAGCTGACCCCCCTGCAATAGCAGGCCCCAGACCAAAGGCTGAATCAAGGATTGTGGGGCCCCTAGGCCTCTGGCTCAAACCCCTGGCCTTGAAGAGCAAGAGGCAGGCATGAAGAAGAAAGAAGAAGGGCACCTTCCTAGCCGGCCTATTAAGGGCTAAAGAAACAAAGGGACATAATAAGTGGCTTGTTTCCCTCCCTATCCCCTTAGAAAATATTTGGAAAATAAAAGAAAATCAAGTTGGAGCTGCCAAACTCAGCGGGAGGGACAGCTAAGAATGAAACTAATGCCAACCACAAAGTTCCAAGGCTAAAGACCTCCATTAGTGGCCAACACTGCACACAAGCCTTTCTCCTCTGGACGAGGTCTAGGATCTTCAGGATCCAGTTAGCACTTCTCTCACAAGGAAGTGGTGAAAAGAAACAACCATTCAAGAGTGCCCACCTTCTAACCTCCCACTTCACGCCCTGGCTCCTCATACTTGCCCCTCCTGTAGAAAAAGAAAAAAAAACATATGTGCGAAAGTATGTGTACTCTAAAAGTCAACTACTACTAAGAACTGTGGGCTTCTGGATACAAGGAATACACCAACAGCTAATGCTCAGATGCAGCCCTTTCCTCCTCCCTAGCTTCCAGATTCTTCCCCCAGGAGACAGAAGGCTTCTAGGGAATCTAGCCTGACTCAAGGGAGGGACCAGGAGAAGAGATGCCTTCCAATCAATTCAGCAGCTATTGAGCACCTGCAAAGTGTGGGGCAGGGTGCTGGGCACTGAGAATACAGAGATTATGACAAGCCCCTACTTCAAAGCGTTCCCCATCTAGTAGTGAAAAGATGTAATTATTGGATCCCAAAGAATGCAGTGTGTGCTATATCCACCCTGAAGCTCCCAGTCACCTTTCTCTTCAAATAAAAAGTTCCTTTGGAGGCTGGGAGGAGAAAAGAAACCAAGATACCCTCTTAGCACTGCCTGGTTCTCCACACTAAGCACCTTCTTGTGCTTCTGGGAAGACTGGGAGCAAAGCCCTCTTTCCAACCATAAAAGGAATTTATTCTCTAATTGGGGTGCCACATACAAAACAGTGGGAAATAATAAAAGACCACACTGTGATATGGTACCAGGGCTTACGAGAGAGCTTGGGGTACTCTGAAAGTACAGGAGCAGCAAGGGCTGGGACCTAGTCAGATGTAAAGGCCATCCAGCTGAAGCAGGAAGTGGAGAATCAGCAGTCTTCAGTTCCAAAGCACCTTGCCTTGGACACAAGGCAGGGTCCCAGCCCAGCATTTCTATATGGAACTGAGGAATGAAGTCACCAGGTCCTTGGGCTCTTACTCACCAACTCCCTGTAATGTTCCCACTAACTGAATGCCTTGGTGTCCACAGCATTACTCACTTTCCATCCTGTCCTACCCTTTCTCTCCCACCACCACTGGTATGCAGATGCCTAGCCAGTGAACTTGAGCTCTAAAGAGAGCTGCTTACCTCCCTGGGGCCCAGTTAGTTTCTGTGAACCTCACCCCTTCCTCTAGTACTTGAGGTGGGGAGTGGTGCATAACTCCCATCTCATCCAGGCCCAATAACCAAGTTTAGAGGATGTTCAATTGAGCTGTTTGGGCCACCTTTACTTCCAGCTACGAATGGAGTGGAAATAGCCCTAGACAAAATCTCAGCTCAGCTTAGCTATATTCATGCTGTGTTCATGGGCATAGGCCTCCGTTTCTTAGGCTCAGTTTTCTCAGATGTAACATGGAGAGGCTTCAGTTAGGGATGTAGTTATCAACCCTGGCCCAAAATTAGAATATCCTACGGGAGCTCTTAAAAAATACTGATGCCCAAAGCCCTAAGCCAAAACATGAATCAGAGTCTACAACATGCTTCCACAAGCTGGCCAAGACCAACTAACTGTATAGGCAAGCTGGACTTCCCCAATGGATCAGAAGGCTGTTCCCATGCAGAACTCAACACCCTACTATAAGAAGGGGAGCCCTAACAGTTAAACTCCACCTTCATTCTAGCCCTTAGGGCCACTAGGGTCACGAGTTCAAATTTCCCCCTTTTCCCAACCTTGCTTCAAATCCACAATAAAAGAATTCAAATGCATCAGCACTAGTAAATTCAACCTCACATGCTTTGACATTAAGCAAGCATTATGATTTTTCCTTCTTCTAAAAGATCAGGCTTATCTGCCATTACAAACTGGGTTTCTCCATTGCCACATCTGGTCTCCACGGCCCAACTTTAAGGACCTCACACTCTACACAATGGGAATGGTGACAAGGGAGAGCTGTTCCTCCTGCTTCCACAGCCTTTGACTGCTCTAGTGACACATTGCTTAGTGACAGTGTCACATTCCTGAGGGCTTACCAACTACTTGTGACCAGGAACTATCTGGCCAGAGACTACACTAAACTGTCTACACCTCATGATGCCATCCTATTGCCTGTTTCTGGGGGGCTGCCCAAGTACTACCTTTCCAGAGCACCTCTTCCTTCCTTACCCAGATCAGGCCAGGTCTGACTCTTGCCACCCTGGCCTGCCCAACCGTCTACCCAATTATGCTCCATAACATTTCCAAGGCCTTTCTATGAAGGGTTCGCCTCTAAGGCCAGGTGTAGCTGATCACTCCCAACCTCTCAGAGCTGGCAGGGTTGCCATTTGGCCCAGTATCCCACAGAATGAGAACATTTCTGAGATGTATGCCACAATCCCCCTACCCAAGGTGGGGCAGACCAGCCTCCATTGTTGAGGGAATACATCTCTGAATAAATCACAGACTTGAGGAGCAGGAATGGCACTCAGAGATTAGCCAAACCAACTCCTCGTAGAACAGACGGTGGTCCCAAAAGGGGCAAGGGCCTGGTAAAGATTGCCCTGGGAAGCTAGCAGCAGAGCTCAGACTAAACTCCAGCTCTCCAACTCCAGAAGAGTGCTCTTTCCACAATTCCCCAGTACCTCTTCCACTAACGCTCCCACCAAGGTCCAAACAAGACTCTACATTAGCTAGGCTGAAGCAATCCCCAAACAATTCTCACTTCCTAACAAGCAACATCTATGTGTCTAAGAGCAAGGTAAAGCCAAGTAAGTTATTGGCCCAACCAGGTGGAAAGCTCAACTAGCCTTGAAGGCAGTAGTCTGACATTAGCAAGAAGGGTAACATACGAAGCCAGATACAAAACAAGTGTCAGGCCAGGCCCCAAGCAGGCAGAACACAAACATGACAGGTGGACATCCACACACAGATCCCAACTACTACAATTCTCTCTGAACTTTATTCTTCACTCATGATCTTTTAGGAGAAACTAAAGGGATGTTGAGCAACTATTAGAACAGGGGAAGGACCTGATGTTTAAAGCTGAAACTTCCTTTCTAGTCTCAAAACTCTGGCCTAATCATGACTAGAGCTTAAGTCCAGGCCTTTATGAAACAACACTCATCTCCCCTTTCTACACCCCCTACCCCATGCAAAGTCTAAAACCAAAGTCTAATGTTTCCCACTGAACTCTTGTGCTCCTTATTCATTAGCTGAGTGATTTCTGCAGTCACTTAACCTCTCTGAGCCTCAGTTTCCCCATATGAAAAAGCGGGGGTAATAATTCCTAACCTTAAATTCCATATATATGTGTTAGCATATGGTATTTGTCTCTCTCTGACTTACTTCACTCTGTATGACAGACTCTAGGTCTATCCACCTCATTATAAATAGCTCAATTTCGTTTCTTTTTATGGCTGAGTAAATATTCCATTGTATATATGTGCCACATCTTCTTTATCCATTCATCCGATGATGGGCACTTAGGTTGTTTCCATCTCCGGGCTATTGTAAATAGAGCTGCAATGAACATTTTGGTACATGACTCTTTTTGAATTATGGTTTTCTCAGGGTATATGCCCAGTAGTGGGATTGCTGGGTCATATGGTATTTCTATTTGTAGTTTTTTAAAGAACCTCCATACTGTTCTCTACAGTGGCTGTATCAATTTACATTCCCACCAACAGTGCAAGAGGGTTCCCTTTTCTCCACACCCTCTCCAGCATTTATTGTTTGTAGATTTTTGGATGATAGCCATTCTGACTGGTGTGAGATGATATCTCATTGTAGTTTTCATTTGCATTTCTCTAATGATTAATGAAGTTGAGCATTATTTCATGTGTTTGTTGGCAGTCTGTATATCTTCTTTGGAGAAATGTCTATTTAGGTCTTCTGTGCATTTTTGGATTGGGTTGTTTGTTTTTTTGTTACTGAGCTGCATGAGCTGCTTATAAATTTTGGAGGTATGCTAACACATATATATGGAATTTAAGGGGAAAAAATGTCATGAAGAACCTAGGGGTAAGACAGGAATAAAGACACAGACCTACTAGAGCATGGACTTGAGGATATGGGGAGGGGGAAGGGTAAGCTGTGACAAAGCGAGAGAGAGAGGCATGGACATATATACACTACCAAACGTAAGGTAGATAGCTAGTGGGTAGCAGCCGCATAGCACAGGGAGATCAGCTCAGTGCTTTGTGACTGCCTGGAGGGGTGGGATAGGGAGGGTGGGTGGGAGGGAAGGAGATGCAAGAGGGAAGAGATATGGGAACATATGTATATATATAACTGATTCATTTTGTTGTAAAGCAGAAACTAACGCACCATTGTAAAGCAATTATACTCCAATAAAGATGTTAAAAAAATAATTCCTAACCTGCCAACTGGAGAGAGTTAATGAATATCAAATGACATAATAATAATAGTGGTAAAAAGGGTTTTGACAACTACAATGCATATCGCAAATGTAAATATTATCAGTATTTGTGTTGGGGACTTTTTTTTTGGTCCAGACATGGGGTGAGTACAGCTAGGAACACTGAAAAATAATTGCAGGGCAATGCCAGCCAACCTATAAAGGGATTCCTTCAATTCACATCTGACAGGGCCATTTTAAACAGGGAACTACTTGGACAACAGGCAGCTACCCTCTAAACTTATAACTCCCTCCCAGATTCCTAACCAAAAAATTCCCTTTTCTGGGCTGCTCAACAGCTAGAGGTTCCAGCGGAACTTGCCCAGAGAGGTCTCTAGTAGTTCTTTCAAGATTTCTTCAGTCTTGCCTCTTTCTGACAAAGGCTAGATCCCAGCAGGGGGGGCGGGATTGAGAACTGTTCCAATCCTCCCTGGAATAACAGTCCATATAGGGCAATCTCACACATGGTCTTTCCTAGCTCCATCCTTTGAATGGTTGCCTCTCTCCCAATCCCAGTCTTATAAATTTGTCACATCTACCTGAGTTCATAGGCTGGAGGGATGGTCACAGAGGGCATAAATGATCTGCGAAGTAGAAGCCCATCATTTTCCTTGCTCCAGAAGCCAAAGTTCACCATTATTCTTTTGGTTAAGGTCAGTTATCCACATCAATGTAAGAATAATACCCTGTGGATAACTCAGCAGTAGCAATCTAACCACTTCACTTCGAGTTTTTTTTGGAAATATTTATGTAACTAACTATGTCTTGTTTGGACTATCAGAAGAGCCAAGGGAGTTTGCATTCCCTGGGCTCATATGGCTTAGGACAGGCAGTCCACACATAGCTAGGAGAAGAATGTTTCGTTATGGATAGTTGAGAGCTGATTATATTTCAATGCATCATTCGTCCCAAATGGTCTATAAATGATCTGTTCCACAGAAGTGAACTTTTCCTGATAACTGAGGCTTACCCTTTTAAGGATCATAACCATTCTTAATGGTGAGGTGAAAGCCTTTCATCCACTGAACACATTTTACTGCTTTTGTCAACAGAAGGTGAGAAAATATGATTTACGCTTCTCTGAGCACCTGAATCCTATATGCTTGATTTTCTATAGAACTAACATTCGAGGGCTTTTTAATGTATTCTTATCCAAGTTTCCCACCAGCACTGAGGATTATCATCCCCACTTTACCGATGAAGAATGGGAGGTTAAGGAACTTCCAAAAGGTCACACAGCTAATATGTGTTGAAACACATATCTTCTTACAAGCCTGACCTACAATAAATTCCTGAAGATACTTTGGATCCAAGCCTTCTCAAGTAGTGCAAGGAATTCTTTAAAATGTCATTCCCTTGCCCTTTTTAGACTCTGACCTCAGAGCCTTGCTCTCCCTGCCCCACAAGGATTCAGAAAGCTCCAATCCCTCAATTTGCAGGCAGCTTCCTGTTTGTCTAAAGGGGAAGGAATAATGCCTGCAGTGGCCTGTAGTAGGCCTGGCCTAATCAAGGTCAACCTCTGGCGGCAGAGGCTCTAGGATTAAAGGCTGGGCGAGCATAAGCTCTGCTCCACCCACCGTGAAAGTCTGGGAACTAAGAAGACAAGAGAAGGGTGGGGCATGCCATGAATGAGCAGAAGAGAGCCTGCATTTCTGGTAATCCTGCTTCTCCTTGCCTGGCCTGGCTTCGGATCAGTACCCTCAATCTAACAAGCTTCGAAGAGTAGGAGTGGCCACTGGGCTAGATTTTTTTTAATATACTGTGTACAGCTGACCCTTGAACAACATGGCTTTCAACTGTGCTGGTCCACTTATAAGCGAGTATTTTTCAATAAAAACGTACCACAGTACCACACAATCTGCAGTTGGCTGAATCTGTGGTTGGTTGGTTGAATATGCGGATGTCGAACCAGGGATATGGAAGGCCAATTGTAAAGTTATATGCAATTTCGACTGGCAGAACACGGTGGTGGTGGGGAGCCTATGACCTCCCTATTGTTCAAGGGTCAACTGTATTTATTTGTATTTCAAAAAACACTATCTTTCTCAGCTCTTCAACAGGATGCCTCAGCTATAGCTGAGCACTCTGCAAAATTCCACTTTTCTGCCACTTGGACAAGATCCCTGGTAAGTACGGGGTGAGGGGATTCTAATCCAGCTTCACTGCTCTTCTCTGGAGAAGACTGGAAAGGCATGTGCACACCAACAAAAAACACAGCTTCTTTCCTCAACCTCAGATAGCTATAGCAGCCAGAGGTCTTCTGAGGAACAGGGTTCTCAGTCAGGTACTGTTTGGAATCAAACTACCCCAAACTGGCGAAACCACAGAAGAGGGAGAGGGCCACGTTAAGCACAGAAAAGTGGTTTACCCTACCACAAATCACTCCACTCAGATCACTTAGGCATGGGTGAAATCACAGCAATCTCTAAATGTGGGGCCTACTGAGCTTGAAAAGGGGAACAGCTTTCATCACCCTATCCTTCATCCCAACAGAAGGGTCCACAACTCCCTCCTTCTCCAGAAAGCCTTCTCTCTCAGGCAGGCAAGCCCTTACAATGTTCTCTTTATTTTCCATTCAATGAAGAATATGAGCCCTTTTCATTTGTGAAACACTTTTAAGTGCTTTTAAGTGTTCCACCCACTTGATAATTTGATTATTAATGAGCCCATATAGATGTTAAAATCTGATTTGATATGAAAAGATGGCCACCACATAGTAAGTTTAAAAAAACAAGTTGCAGAACAGTATGGATTTACATTATGTGTGTATTTAAAGTTATATGTATATAAATGCATTTAAAAAGGAGTCTAAGTTCATATAACTAACTAGGTCACATAAATGTTGGTTCTCTCTGGAGAATAGAGTCAGGGCAGAAAACAGGGGATTTTGTATTTTTCAGTGTTGTTTTATTTCTCACAGCAAATACGTATTAGTTTCACAATGAAAAAACACAAATCAAAAATTGTAAAATAAATAAAGTCTGGTTTTATTTAAGTCTGCCCTACCAAAAAGCACAGACTATGTCTGTTTCTATTCTTCGTACGGTGTCTAGCTCAGCACTATAAGAACAGATGGAAAAAGTCCTTTAAAGACCAGATAACCTTCAGAGGCTCTTGCTATTTTAGGCCACCCAACCCTATCTAGTAAGCCTAAACCTATACCTCCCAAATGCTGGCCATACCCCTCTCTCAAGGGAATGTGTGGGAGGAAGAATACCTCCTACTGCTCCCCAAATTAGCCTACCTTGACTAAAACAGGCCGAATTCTGCAAAGATATGCAGTCTGGGACCTAAGGCAGCCTGGGTGATGGTGGTGGCAGTGGTGGTGACAACAGCAGCAACAGCAGAACACGGCTGCTGGGTGCCCCAACATGATGAACTACAGCATTTCCCTGCTGTCCTTCTCTGGCCCTACCCATCTCTAAGCAGAGGAGCCAACTCAATCCTTAAACCTTGGGAGTACAAACCTCTCGGGATTAGATTACACAATGCAGTCCTGCAATGCTGGCCATGCCACAATGAGCAGCACACATACAAAAAAAGTAAAAAATTTTAAAAGCTGGGTAATGCTTCAACTTTGTACTCTAGGGCCAAACTCTGGGTTGCTTCACAAACGCAGATAGAAATGCTTGCATGGCTACCTGTTAAAATCCACTAAAAACTTTGATTTGAATATTCTCCCTTGGTGTGAACACTACTGCATTGTGTGAAGACATGGGAAAAGGGAATGGAAATTAGCTATGAACAAGCTGGTCACTCACACACAGGTAAACAGGTTCTTCAAGGCGCACAAGAGGGAAAACTCCTCCCCATTTCTTGGCACTACTTAGCTCCACTCTGCCAGGGCCCAGCTGGGTCCACATTAGGTAATTTCCAGTGGGTCCCTGAAATTGTTTGGCTTTCTAGTAGACCTAGCCAAAGGAGTCTGTGCAAGACAATTCCAACTTGACAATAGTAGCTATTAATGTATTTATTCAACAAATATTTGTCGAGCACCTCCTCTATGTCAAGCACTGTGCTAGGTACTGGGGATAAAATGGGAAACTGTCCCTGTTCTCAAGAAGCTTACATTCTCAGTGGGCTAAGCTGATAGAATGAAAACAACACACTCCTGAGAGTCTTGGCTTAAAGCCTTGCTTCTGCCCCTGACTCTCTACATGACCTTGAGCAAGTCTCTTCACCTTGTTGTGTTTTACAGTTGACAAAGATCTTCCATAGATTCAGGTAATTTGCTTCCTTTATAAAACATAAAATTCTGGGGTGGATTCGGGGTTTTCAAATGGCCAGGACAGCAGCAAGAAGCCATGGGTAGTATGTGGAGAAAATAAAAGTCACACTAGATGGAGGAGAATCTCTATCCAAAGACCTTGAATGTTCCCCATGAGCTATTTGCCCAAGACAGGTGGGATGGGCAGGCCTTTGAAGAGCATATAGTCAGTGACAGACACAGAGTCCTGTCCTTCTAACAGTACATGGCTGGTTTGAGGCCAGAAGGCCTGAAAGGTGCCCAGTTTCACTGAAGCTTCTATAAATACTTCCACCTCCAGATGAAGAGACATTAGGAAACCCTCTACTCTAGTACCACTCATTTGTTGCTAAAGAGCTGAAGAGAAGGTGGTACCTCCCTCCCCGGCCACTTGTGGCCATTTTTTAGTAGGGCTGTACTGGGGCCAGTTGGAGCCATGCTGCCCAGGTAAGTGGGGAGATAGGGACTTCCCTGCATACCTCCCACTAAAAGCATCAGGTTGTGGCACACCTATGGGAATGCTTGCTCGGGGAAACTCTAGCATCTGACGTTATGGGCTCAGAAGCTTGATGAGCAACACACATAGAGCAGAACTTTAAAAGGCCAACTGGAACAAAAATTATGGGGTGTCATGGACCTACCCTCCCTCCCCTGTGCCCCACACCTCACAGAGCACTTCCAGGTGCATTAGTGCCCGAATCTTCACCATAACCCTAAGAAGTAGGGTGCTATTACCCTTTCCATTTTACAGATGGGAAATCGAGATCTGGAATGGTTTGAGAAGTCTACTCTGGTGTGTCAAGGCCAGCAAGACTCTCTCTCAGGGCTCTCCACCCTATAGGTGCTAATGCATCTTCCCTTCTCCAACGTGTATTTTCTCTATTATCAGTACCTAGTATGTCCTACCAGGTGCTCATCCAACACTGTTGGATCCCTTGCATACAGTACTGCTGCTTCCCCTTCTCCATGTCTGTCACTGACTATGCACTCTTCAAAGGCCTGCCCATCCCTAACCATCTCCACAACAGCCCCTTCTTGAAGCAGGAGGAGTTAGAAACTTTCAAATCCACAAGTTTACTAAAGGAGAAAGCATGGGAGCCCAGGTGGCTTCAATACCACATGGTAAGTATCATAACAGAAATTCTTACAAGGTACAGTGGGCACACAGAAGATAGTACAACTAATACTACCTGGGAGTATTAAAGAAAATATCCAGTGGAGGTGTCATGGAGTGAGGGGAGGGGAGGAAGAGACACTTGACATTTCAAGTTGAAAGAAGAAACATATGCTAAAGGTGAAAGATATAAGAGGTATGGCTTACTTGGGGAAACTTAATCCCACAAAGCTACAGCATAGCGTACATGTGGGGCCAAGTGGACCTGAGTCTGGAGAGAGAGCTAGGATGGAGCCTGGTATCAAAGGGCTCTCCATATATACCATGCTAAGGGGTTTAAATTTTCTCTTGTTCACATTCACTGCAGTGTTATAAATACTGGCAAATGCTGGGAGTAATCTAAATGACCGGCAAAAGGGGAATGGTTAGTAAATTATGACATAGTCATTGGATGGAATTTTGTAAAGGCATTAAAATGTTCATTTTTAAAAACTAAATAGCATTTACCTAAGTTTTTAGTGATATGTTAAATAGGGATAAAGAAGTAAGATTTTTTTATGTACAATACGATTATACCATGGAAAACTAAGGTACATATATGAGATGTGATGAGAAATACACATAAACAATAACTGCTATGTTAAAATGGTGGACTTATGGAAGATGTCTCCCTCTATTTGCTAAACTCTGTCATATGCCACGTTGGGTTTTATAAAAAGGAGAAGTATAAAAATAACCACTCTTCTTCTATTTGACTCCTCTTTCCTTCTCCCCTTCTCTCTCCTCTACCGGTTTCCCTACTCTCCCTCACCAACAGCATTTCTAATCTACCAACTGTGACTGGAATCCTTAACAACACATGTGAGGCCCCTAGGAAGGAAAGGCTGCCAGCAAGGTGGCTACTCCAAGCAGCAAGTTCCTGCATGGTCCAGAGGCCGTTCCAGCTCAATGCTGGAGAAGAATCTTCCACCCAAAAGCATTGTCCAGCTTTACCCAACTAAGTCTTCTCTGATTAAACTGCCCTAAGAACTTATTCCCAAAGGAAAGAAGACAGACACCAAGAAGACTTCTATCTTGCCCTCACTCCAGGAGGCTCAGGGCAGGTGAAGATCATGTTCATGGCCAACTCCTAGGTGGTTGATATACAGCCCAGGATCCTTGTGCAAAATGTCAGTGAGGAGGAAGAAGAAGGGTGAAAACAGATCCAGCCAAGGGCACACCATCTCCAGGAACTAGCTTATGCCTCATCAGCCTATCACTCCCTCATGGGAAATTCAGAAATCCCTCCCCTTTCATCTACAGGTCTAACACCACAGGAAGCCATATTCACAAAATGCAAGATAAGTTGAAGGCTGAACACTAGGCCTATGGCAATCTCCCTCACTAGAAATTTCTCCCCTTCACTCCACCCAAGACCACATCACCTAGCTCTCCCGATCCAAGGGCAACAAAGGCACCGGTGACTCTGACAGAAGAAGGGGACGGGGAGCTTAGCAATTTAAGACTCAGCCAAAAGCAATTTCATAACCCTAAGGAGAGGGATGTTGTGGGGGAAGGGAGTAGAGGAAGTCAAATCTCATTTGCATTTCAGTTTTGGTTTGTTTCTTGGTCTTCTCCTTCCCTACTGGAACAATGACCAATTCAAGGGTCTTCTATTCTTCCTGGAGTCACCAATGACCCAAAATAGCCTGCAACTGTACTCTGCAGGCTGAACTCAAAGGCCCCACCCCCAAGGCACTCAGTTAACAGTTGTCTCTCCAAGCCAGGATACCTATGGCAAGCTCTGTGGTAGGTGGATCTAATACGCCTAAGGAAAACTCACTGAAATAGAGAGGGCTACTTACACTTTGATAGCTGGGGGGGAAATGACACTTCCAATACCATTCTAAAGAGGAAAGAGCAACTTCTCCAAATAGTCACTGTTCTCTGTTCTGTTACACTCTTTCCAAGAACCTCTTACCATCTTCTTAAAGACTAGGCACAAATAATCTGAATGTCAGAAAAAGCCAATGTTCTCATTTTACAGATATGAAAACTAAGGCCCATAAAAGTGACCTGCCCAAGGTCACACAGGCAGAGACTAAAAACCAAATATCCTGATTCGGTCTGTTATTCTTTTTGTTGTACCATTTCTACTCAAAAGCATTAAAAAAAAAATTCCAGACAAGTGCTCCAAGCTGTGTCAAAAGCTAAGCTCTTCTAAGCTAGGGCTAGACAGCTCAGGACTGGAGATAAGAGGCAGAGGGACGCTGGACGCAGCCCGCTCAGGAAAGTCAATTGAGAAGCCTAAGCAAACGAAAGGCACACGTAAAGAACTCAGCAACTGGAAGGCTTTACTTACTCCAAAGGAGTAATTTCAGATGCTGAGAGCCCAACCGCGCCCCACCCCACCCCCACACTCTGAGCCTTTCCAGGCTGAGCAAGACTACTCTTAGGCTATCAGAGATCTAAGTAAGAAGCTAGAGGGAGGTGACCAGGCAGAGTAAGGAGGGCAATGAGAGATAAGAAAGCAGGGTGGAGAAATCACAGTCATTCCAAAGCTCTCTCATCTTCCTCTCTCCTTTCTCACTGGCCCCCACCCTGGCCCCAACAAAGAGCCTCACCTCCTGCTCCAAACAAAACCCAAAGAAGGAGAAAATAAAAGTTTGCAGATGGCACTATATAAACATGAGGAAGGTGTTCCCTGTACCAAAGAAGAACAAGGCACTAGTTGAGGTGGCAAAGGCATTTGAGGGGGGAAAATATAGCCAAATAAGGCATACTTGACTGGTAAGGAATCATCAGGAAAGGTTCCAGAAGCTGACGTCGCAGGGAGGAAGCCTTTAGTCATTGGTTTCCTCTGGCAACTGGCCTAAGGCCAGGCGGCAAACTCCCAACCTTAGGAAAATGCCCAGGCTATGGTAGAAAGAAAGGCAACTAAGGCTAAATTTTCCCCAGGCCCTCTTCAGGTCCTGCTGGAGCACCTCTCCAAGTACCAGCAGAGAGGTGTAGTATAACCCTGAAGCAAAGTGGCAGATGTCCTCACCAAGCATATGCTAGATTGGCCAAGGCCCAGGTGCCAAGAAGAGTAAGGAACCTGAGGAAAAGGGCTTTACTCCAGTTATATATTTCTGATATTGTTGGTATTTTCAAGTCAGAGAAAAGAAAAATTCAAACATAAAATGTTAAGTTACTTTTGCTCTCAACAAGGGAACTTCTATGGGTTAGTCAATCTCCCAGGAATATCTGCAAGGATAATTAGAGAGACGTTTGGCTCACTTAAAACCCTTGAAGATAGCAAAGATTTGTACACCTTAACTAAAGACAACCAAATTGGCTATTACCTTGACCCCCACCCTCCAACTGCATACCACAGTTTAGTCAACCCCAGTTAAAGATTACAACAGGTATACAACAGGTATATAGGAATACTCTTGGTATACTTCATCTAACCTTCAGGCTGAGATTTCTGAAAAAGGACAGGGGTGGGGGAGGGGTGAGGGGCAGATTAGACCAAAACAGTAAGATCAGGAACCTTATCTAAATATACTTCAGTGGAGAAAAACGAGCCTTGACCTTTCCCAGGTATTTAAGGGAGGCCAGGACTAAAGATAGGGAAGGAAATGCTGACCAAGCCCGATAGGTATGCCTTATTCCCCCTCCTATCTGCCAAATAAATATCCAGGAAAGGATTTCTCAGGGTTATACTTTGTTACGTATGACCAAATGCCCACATCTCAACTTTTCTCTCATTAGATCCGGATTGATACCCTGCCCACACAAAATATCTACCAAATTCCCACATAGAACGGTCCCCAGGGACAGGAAGAAACTTCAACCTTTGAAGTCACCTATCACAGGAGTTACCTGGCAAAGCATTACTACTAAGCAAACACAGTGGTAGGTCACCATACCAGTGGCCTAGGAGCTAACTCAACACTTACCTTATGCCACAACAAGCCCACTGAACGGAGCATCAAATCTGGTTCTGTCATCAGGCACAGCTGAAGAGCTGTGCTTTGAAAGTTACCCAAAAGTTCTTTCTTCAAGTTTAAGGCCCAGATGCTCCAGCTGGGTCCTGGCCAGAAAATTCCACACTCTTCAACCTATCACAATCACACACGAAGAAATCCTCCCCTCATTTACATCCTTTCTCAAATACCTATGTCATAGCAAAGCCACTGAGACAACTAAAAGCTGGTTTTAGGCTGCTGACCTAAAGAGAGTAATCACTAAGCTCTATTCCTTGGTTTAGCTCACATGGAAACATGAAGGAAGGAGCTGCTCACGTACCCACTTGGGCAACAAAGACAACAAAATTTGTTTTAGTTAATTCACCGGATTCTGGAAAACCCAAGGTAGAGTCTCCCCCAACAGACCCCTTCAGAAGGGGTTTGCCAGTTGAGACAGGACTGTTGGCTCCAACTGACCCTATAAAAAGCAACTTGGTCTATGCTGACATGTACTCTGTGGCTTGTACAATCCACAATCCCTTCAAACAGTCAGCACATCAAGCCTTCCTTCATTTCAGACAAACTCATTTTCAAGAGAACACTGGCATAGGGCCACTTGGTTTACACCCACATACCAAAACTACATCACTGTCCCACCCAGAAAAGCCACTGCCCCCAAGTGTACACATCCTCTAAGGCCCTGTTCATGTCCCAATAAACTCCCTTCTTCTCAAAATCTATAGAAAATGTCATGTACACACTTTTGTCAAACTGTTTTTAAGTGAGTTAGCCCTAAATCTCCAGTTAAATAGGAGATCTATGAAGGCAGCAATTGTATCCTCCATTCATTTATTTGTATCCCTTATAGTAAATAGTACCTAGTAACCACTCAAATAACAGTGAGAATGCAGCTGCCTGCCTTCATTCTTACCATCCTACCTAGCACAGGGTTGGGCACATAGTAGTTCCATAAATAATAATAACTAACATTTGCATAGCACTGATTAGATAGATGCTAGGCACAGTTCTAAGCACTTTATAGGAATTGCCCTGTTTAATCCTTACAACAACCCTACGAGATAGGTACTACCATTATCTTCACTTTACAGTTGAGGAAAATGAAGCACATAAGTTAAGTAACCTGCCCAAGGCTACAAAACTAGTTGGTCACAGAGCTGGGATTTGAATCCAAGCAGTCTGGTTCTAGAGTTTGTGCTTTTCACCAGTACTCTATGTTCCCTTTCTATAAAGGCCTAAAAAGTCCTTTTTTTGGCTAGCTACTTTCATCAGCCTTGGCCTACAAAACCTAAAGGTGAGTAGTGAAGGTTGAGGCCAGGACACTCCAGTCTGTATTCAAATGGTTGCAAAGCAGAAAATAGCATCACCAAAGTGGAAGAAAGTACCATAATATTCACCTAACTCAAGGAATAAGACAAGCTGGAGCACTGAGTCAGAATACAAAGAGGTCAGAGCTCAAAATTTTAAATGGCAAAGAGAAAGTGGGGAACTTGGGTGAGGGGCAGGCAGGAAGAGAAAAAAGTCATTTTGAGGCCCCAGAAGAAGTGAGTCACCCGCTGACTGAAACTTGCTACAGCAGAAGCTATTTAGGGGAACTCCACTGTGGCCATATTGTTAATGTAATCACCACAGAGCCAATTCTCTGGACGTCTGTGTCTCATGGATGAAAAGAATCATCCTTCCAAGTCAGGCAAGTCCAGTGAGAGATCACTAACTTGGGAATCAGGAAAGCCAAGTTCTCCTTTCAAAACTGTTACCGAGGGACTTCCCTGGTGGTGCAGTGGTTAAGAATCCACCTGCCAATGCAGGGCACACGGGTTCGAGCCCTGGTCCGGGAAGATCGCACATGCCGTGGAGCAACTAAGCCCGTGCACCACAACTACTGAGCCTGCACTCTAGAGCCCATGAGCCACAACTACTGAGCACGCATGCCACAACTAACGAAGCCCATGTGCCTAGAGCCCATGCTCCGCAACAAGAGAAGCCACCGCAATGAGAAGCCCGCGCACTGCAATGAAGAGTAGTCCCCGCTCGCCGCAACTAGAGAAAGCCCGCACGCAGCAACAAAGACCCAACACAGCCATAAATTAATTAATTAATTAATTAATTGGTAAGGATAATCATAGCTATCATAAAAAACAAAACCTGTTACCAACTTCATGTGATCCTGAACAAGCGGGCTAACCTTTCCAGGTATGAATATGGGAAAGAAATAACTCTACTCAATAAAGACTCTTACTGGGACGTCCCTGGTGGTCCAGTGGTTACAAATCCGCCTTCCAATGCAGGGAACGTGTGTTTGATCCCTGGTCGGGGAATTAAGATGCAACATGTTGCAGGGCAACTAAGCCCGCACACCACAACTACTGAGCCCGCACGCTCTGGAGCCCGTGTGCCACAACTAGAGAGAAGCCCACACTCTGGAACAAAGAGCTCATGTGCTGCAACAAAAGATCCCGCATGCCGCAACTAAGACCCGACACAGCCAATAAATAAATAAAAATATATACATATATATATCTAAATAAAGACTCTTAAAACTGTGAAGTCTAGCCTCAAGCAGGAAAACATAGCTAGTCTCCTCTCCTTACCTCCCTTCAGTGCACATATCTACTTTCCACCACACTTTACAGTCAAAGCAAAACACTTACCTTCCTGGGAAGTGCTACAAAGAATCCCAAAAGCAAGGTCAGAGCCTGAACCATCTCAATTATCTCCATACAAAGTAACCTTTGAGATGAGCTCTACATACTCAGAACGACTGCTCTTCCCAGGACCATTTTAACACTATGGTCAAGTCACCCACAGCACAAAGGGCGAAAACACTGAGCACACTGCATCAAGTGCCATTTGAAAGGCAGACATTCAAAATTCCTCCCTTAATCTGGGACCAGGCAAGTTGGATTTTAGTCATAGCCTTATTACCAGTTCATTCAAATTACTTCTGTTTGTTGGACTTTGGTATCCCCATCTAAAATATAAACTAAACTTAAACTACAAAGTTTAAGGCCAGCTCCTTTGCTCTGTGATTCAACACTCCTGTGAGAAACCCAGACCACTCAGAACAATCAGCTAAAAGGGAAGCTTAAGGCTAAGGAAGCTCTTGGTCATCGTAAATACAGATGCATTTGAAATGCTGCACCCCACAACAGCCAGCCTTCAGCTCATTGGTGATAGATACCTTAGGAGGTCGGTTTATGCCCACCAGCTCCTCACTGTCTACCAGTATATCTAACTACCACACAGGTTAAAAGTAAACTTGAAATATAACTCAGTAGCTTCCTGGCCTCTCAGCGACAGTCAAGGAGAAGAAATGGGGGGAAACCCAGGAGGTTTTCTGAGTGTTTGTCTGAGGCTCTTCAGTCAACCCACAGCCTTCACAATATAGTCTCAGTTGGTTTCTTTCTTGTTCCTCAGACATAGCCCATAGACATAGGCCGTAGTCTGTAGCCTCAAGAGGAAACGGCCAAGAACACTCATGCCAGTGTTCGTGTCAGAGCTACTAATGAGACAAACCAATTCCCAAGCTAGAAACTCTCTATTCTGAACCCAGTACCCAGGAAGAAACAGCACTCCAGAGGTGTAGGGAGACAAGAAGATACATTTTAGCAAGTGCTGTTGAACTTTGTATTCTCAGCATAGCCTAGCATACTGCCTGGTACAAAGAAGGCACTCAAATGTTAAGGAAAGGATGTCTGAAGGAATAGACGTACCAATGGGAGGCTTGAGGTTGTACCATCAAGGCTTTCAAGAACATCAGTACTGGAAGGGTCCCTAGAATGTATCTATTACTAGTACAGTTCTCTCATGACAAGCTGGAGAGACTGAGGGCCTGAAGAAAGACCTTGCCTAAAGGCCCACTTCATTTAGATCACTTTACTGAGGACAGGGAAGATGTTCTTCTTACATGGAAAGAGAAGAAGAAAAATTATCAGGTCAGTGTTACCTGCCGTTTCCCAACACCCACCTACCAAATCAATGGAGTCCTGAGCTAACCCTCCAAGTGACTGCTCCTGCACCACAAATCAGAACCTGGAACTGAAAAGTTTTTCAGCTCTATCAAGCATTAAATAGGAGGAGGGGGGCTTCCCTGGTGGCGCTGTGGTTGGGAGTCTGCCTGCCGATGCGGGGGACAAGGGTTCGTGCCCTGGTCCGGGAGGGTCCCACATGCCGCGGAGCGGCTGAGCCTGTGCGTCCAGAGCCTGTGTTCCGCAGCGGGAGAGGCCGCAGCAGTGAGAGGCCCGCGTACAGCAAAAAAAAATAGTCTTCCTTTAAAAAAAAAAAAAAAGGAGGAGGAATGAACAGCAAAACCTGTCAGTCACGACAAGACGACCTCCTTCACTTGACCAACAGACTTCCCCAAAAGGTATCACCTTTGTACTGTTTTCTTCGGGGGAAGAAGAGTAGAATGAGGTAGCAGGGAGAAAATATCATGAGTTAGGAAAGATATACATGATAAACTCAGTTCTATCTTTGAAAGATCAGAAACAGACTGTTCCCAACCTGTAATGATGCCAATTTTCAGCAACTCTAGCCGCTAAAGACCCAATCCTAGTAGTGTTGGTAGACAGATATTCTCCCTTCTGGGGACCTTGAGTTTTGAAATTCCAGTGACGGGGATTCCCAGGAAACTACAAAGGGACCTAGATATCCTGTTGCCAAGTAACACTTAGAAAAGATTTCAGAATAAATGTAGCTGTCAACTCATCTCATCCCTCTAGACAGAATTGGAATTGGAGTCAGAGAAATAGACCAGATGACCTCTGAATGTCCCTTCCAGCTCCACCATTCAGTAAAGCAATCTCCTGAGAGAAGGAAGAAAGAGAAAAGTAAGAAGAACACCCTCAAGGGCTTCCCTGGTGGCACAGTGGTTGGTAGTCTGCCTGCCAATGCAGGGGACACGGCTTCCATCCCTGGTCCGGGAAGATCCCACATGCCGCGGAGCAACTAAGCCCATGGGCCACAACTACTGAGCCTGCACTCTAGAGCCCGTGAGCCACAACTACTGGGCCCACGCACCACAACTACTAAAGCCCATGAGCCTAGAGCCTGTGCTCTGCAACAAGAGAAGACCCCACAATGAGAAGCCTGCACACGGCAACGAAGAATAGCCCCCGCTCGCCATAACTAGAGAAAGCCTGCATGCAGCAACGAAGACCCAACGCAGCCAAAACTAAATAAATTTTTTTTTAAAGTTTAAAAAAAAGAACACCCTTAAAACAAGCTATTGTTACAGGCAGCTAGATAATAATGAAGAGTTAGCAGACTTGTGATCAATACCATCTCTGTCACCCACTCATAGAGCAACCTTCCCTTCTCCAAGCCTTACATAGAGTATAGATTAGTTGGTACCTTCGAGGGTCCCACAAAGGCTCTCTTGCCACACTAGCCCCTCTTCCCAGAGAGCTATTCAAGGAGAAGCCTAAAGGAAATCCCCAAGATGGTTCCTGCTCTATCATCTAAACTTCACAGAGGGCCAAGTGAACTGGAGAACCGAAGAAGTGGACAAATGCAGGATCCAAAGAGTAGTCTCTCTCACATAACCTCCATTCCTGATCCTTTGTCCACCCCTGAAGTCTACAGACAGGGAAGGGTTAAGAGACTGATATTCTGCCTCCTATTCAGCAAGTACCACTTTAGTGCCACTCGAGTGGCTCAAGTAATGCTAGGAATGGCAGGAGAATAAACAGTCCACACAGCCCCTGTTAAAGTTTAGCTGAATGCAGACCCAGAAGCCTTCAGATACTTCAAGGAGCTGGACTCCTTACATCTGCTCACATGGATGGTCCCATCAATGACCATTTGATCACCTTTCCCCTGACCTGACGAGCTAGAGCTAAAAACTCAGCAAACTGAAGAGGTTTTACGAAGACTGATCCTCTAACTAAGTCCCAGATTCAAATCCTAGCTTCACTACTGACTTGCTGCATCATTCTAGGTCAGTCCCTCCTATCTGTGGGTCTCAGTTTCGCCATCTATACAATGAGAACAATTGGACTTGACAATTGTGAAGAGCCTTTTCGACTCTAGTAAACCAAAAACTCAAGAACATCTTGAAAATTCAAAACAGTCACTTTTTAGGGAATCCAAGAGTCCCAAAGACTTTGTGATCTAAAAAAGTTAAAGAGGGTAGGGAGGGGAAAAAACTTTTTTTTTTTTGTTTTACAACTGTCTTATCATCATCACAAAGTATAGACAGTAGTTAATAAACTTCTTCATTCTGGCTACTAAAGCAGACTCAGGAAACTGGCAAGTAGAAGCACAGAATCCAAGAACTGGTTGGGGGGACGGGCGTGTAGAGGGGCATGTTTTAACAGATTTAAAGGTAGCTGGGTGACTAAGGGAGAAAATTGGCTGTAAAAGTGAAACTAACCCTAGACAGACTGTAGACATCGTTCATATGAATGAATGGATTTGATTTTTCCACTACCTTCCCTATCTGTCATACTCCAGAAATAGCCTAAAGCACACTAGTAAAGAAGGAATAGAGAATAAGGAATTTTTTCTCTTCATTAAAGTTACTAGCTGGTATGCAGTGAACTAGAGTGTGCCCCTGGATGCCTCAGCATTGGGATAAGGAATGAGAAAAGTAACATGAGGCACTTTGTGACACCTCAAACTCTCACCAGGAGACCACACAAATGCCAACCTTGGTTACTTTGCCCAAATCATCTACTTCCTTTTATCTGAGGACCAGAAGTCCTGAGAATAGGGGCCAATTTGCTTTGAGCAAGAGAAGGGGCTCAACTTCAAAAATCCTTCACTGAGTGAGAATAGAGGGTCAATGGAATGAGCATCAAAAAGCACAGACCCCGATCTTGGTTCTGTCACCATGTGCCCTTAGGTGGTAAGTCCTTTCCTGTTAGGCCTAAATATCCTCATTAGTTGAGAGAGAGAGAGATACTAGATAGTGTCTGAGATCTCTTTCAGGTTAAGATTCTATGGTCTTAACAGGCATGATATAGTTGTTTCTCCTAAAAGTTGACCATTCCTTACTTGGGACAGGTCCCATTGCCCAGGTGGGCGTCACCCAGGTGGGCTCAGGAATTTCGTAACCATCGCAACATGGTGGGGAGGGAGATTAAGAGTCAGGTAGGGGGTGTAACGCTGAAACTTTTTCAGGCAGGGTCGTCCTTTGTCCTTGAAGCACCATTGTCCTTGGAGTACCACAATTCCTTGAGCCAAACAGCATAGGAAATTCTCCAAATCTGCCAGTCTATCAAAATTCAGCCCTCTCCTTCCAACATGATTCAAGTTCCAGTCAATCTGTATAAAACTACTTTCAGTATTCAGGTACTTTCAGTACCCTAGGCCTGACCTCAAACAGCTCATACTCCAATCTCTCCACAGCAGGAAAAAGATCACCATGCTGTCGTCTTTGCCACTTTTGACTGAGACAGGATGGTTTAGATAACTTTGAGATAATTTCCAGGCCCATTAAGTTGCACATAAATGAGAGATATCTCAGGATTGAACAGGAGACATGTCACTAAAGAAAAGCGGTTGTGGGGCACAGTCTATTCCCAGAGATCCACCCACCTATTTAGGCAAAGCCACATCTGAAAAGGAGTCAAAGAGTCAACCACAGAGAGATAAAGCCAAAGAGAGGCTCCTGGAAGGATTTTTATAATCCCCTGTGATAGCAGAGACTGCCCTCCCCCCTTTTCAAAACCATTCTGTCTCACTTTGTGTGTATGTGGGGCGGTAGAAGGGGGTGTGTGGAAAAGCCCCATGTCATAAAACCATTAGCAACTGAAAAGAGAGAGAAGGTAGAAGTACACACTTGTTGAAAACTTGGTGTTTTTGAAGGACAGGTTCTGGAAAGGCAACAATGACTTTGCAGTAAGGCTGGAACACAGCAATGTGGCAACTAAAGCTCAGCACACACCAAAAGAACTGGGCCCCCCACTCCTCTCTTTCAGGGACCCTCAGTCCTTCTCAAGGCCACTAGTCACTATCTCAGCTCTACAAGGCTCAGACAGTCCTAGGGAGAGGGGTCTGGGATAACTGCAGAGCCTAAGCCAGTGCAACAAGTTGCCTGGCCTAAGGGACTCAAGCTAGGGTGGTCACCCAGCTTTCCTGAGCAAGGGAAGAGCCTCAGCAGCCATTTGGCATGACTTGCACAAAAGCAAGCAGGGCTCATTATTCAGGCACACCCCTCCCCCCTCCCTCCTGGGCATCCGGCCCCCCCTAGGCCCCACTCCCAGGAGGCTTCTTCTCTTCTCAAAACAGCCAGTAGGGTGGAGACCAGATCCTTAGAAGCTACCACCACCCTAGAAAGGTGTGGCCCCACTGGAGAGTCCACACCTCACAGAATAGTACGGAGTGAATAGGAGGAAATAGAGAGCCAGTAAGTAATGGGAAAGGCAGGGATTTGGCGAGTGGAGAAGAGGAAGAAACCAGTCTTCTTCTCCCCACCGCGCGCGTCCAGCCCGCCCCGCCTGCAAAGTCTTCTTGCCTCCCTTCAGACTGGTGCCTAGTGAAGTGTTAGCGCTCCCGGTTAAGAGCAAGCGGCCTCGATGAGTCCACAACTCTCTCCTCCCCTCCTAGTGGGAAACAGCTGAAGCCGCCTGGGGAGGCTGTGGGAAAGGTGAGTGGGGTTACGGGATCCGCCCTGAGCAGCTCCCACCCTCCTCCTTGCTTCTCGGTTCCCATGGCCCCTCCTGGTCAGTGGCAGCCTCGCCCCATAAAAGCGCCAATTCCTGGACTGGGGTAAGTGTCCTCTTCCGAACCAGAGTCCTCTCCCCTGCGCCCAGGGCCCGTCAGGGGTAAAAGGAGACCTTGGGCCCCCAAGGAAGCCTTCCCTACTGTGGCAATCCAAACACAAGGAACTAGAATCTTTGAAAGAAACCGGCCCGCCCGGCCCACACTTCTATCCCTGGACCCCTTTACCCGCGAGGGCGCGCCAGACCCGGACTCCACTGCCGCCCCTCCCCACGCCTGGCCTCGGCGGAAGGCGCGGCATCGCGAGCGGACGCGCGGCTGCCCAAGTCCCCGGCCATCGGCGAGGGGCTATGAGGGTCCGCAAGAGCCCCCGGGGTCGGAAGCGCCCATCCCCGGCACTCACCGTCTTGGGCATGGTGGCGGAAAAGGCGGCGGAGTTGGTGAAGTTTGGCTGGGAGCTGTCGGACGGCGCTGAGAACGCAGTACACAGGGCTCGGACTCCGGGGACTGGGGGTTCGGACTGGGTCTCTCGCCAGCGTCGGGGCGACTGCTCCGCTTCCTGCTAACGGGCCACGACTTCACAAACCCCACCCAGGAAAGAGCCGCCCCCGTCGCACCGCCCGCTCCTTTATGTGGCCCGGCTTCCGCACCGCTCCCCGCCCTCGCGCCCGCCTTCTAGCCGGCCGCGGGCCTCGCCCCGCCCAGCCCAGCCCTGCCCTGCCCTGCCTGGCCACACCAGCTACTTGGGGGCCAGGCTGGGCCTGGGCGCCCCGGTGGGGGCTCTCACCCCTCACCTGGGCCTCCCTGCCCCTCTCCCACCCCCTTCACGGCCCCTGGCCCTCAGCATCCGGGCCATTCGGCCCCACCCCCAAGTAGGGCTGGGCCCTAGGCCGCACCCTGGAAAGAGGCTTACAGCTCTGACTGCAACTTTCCACTAATGGGGAGCTCACTACCTGTCAAAACTCTCCGTTCCTACTCAAGACGGCTCTGACTCTCAGAAAGTTCTTCCCGTGTGTATTTGAACTCCTCTGTGGCTCCGCCTATGGATCTCAGCTCTGCTCCCTGAGACAACACAAATCCCCTGCTGTCCCTAACTCCTCAGAAGTCTGAAGATCCCATATCCCCCTGAAACTTCTTTTCTCTTGGCTAAACTGCCTCAGCTTCTCCAACACTTCATCAATTCTCTTCTGTAGGATTCTATATCGCTTTTCCCATCATATTTCAACCCCATCCTTGCTCAATCCTCATTTTTATCAGAATTGGGCTCCTTTTTCCCATATCTGTCTCTATTCACTTTCCTTCCTACAAATCCCAGTCTCCACTTTCTTCAAATCCTGATCCTATAGCCCCCACAACACATTCACTGATACCTGATTCACTGTCTGATAATTCCCCCAGGTTAGATGCACCCCCAGTCCACTCCTTTGAGATATGTCTGCCAGCACCCTTTCTGCTTCTTGTCAAGGTCACAGAATCCCAGGATAGAGGTGTTCTAGACTGTAACAGTCATCTAGTTAAGTCTGAGCTTTAGTTTGAAAGTGACGGGCCATAGTTCTTTTTTCTACTATCCACTGGTAATTGTGCGGAGGCACGGTCTGAGTATTCTTTGTGAGGTAGGGTAACACATACCTCAGGGATGATGAGCCAGCTTGGGGCAGTGAAAAGGATATTTGAGAGGGATGGTCGGGACACCTGGATTTTAGTCATAACTTTGCCATTAACTCACTCTCTGATCACTGTGTAGCCTTGGGTAAGTCCCTTCCCCTCTCTGGACTTGAGTTTCCCCTTCTGTAACAAGAAAGGGCTGAACTCCTGGGCTTCCAAGGTCCTTTCCCACTCTGACATTATAAAAGGATAACAAAGGAAGTAGACTTCCTAGGACAATAGATGAGTCTAGCAGGGTTGCATAAAGACTGGCCTTGCATTTGCTCTCAGGAATCAGCAGTCCTATTCACTATGCTTTCCCAGCTCAACAGGGTCCATGCATCAATGTACCTCAGCTTCTCTCAGTGCTGTCAAAATCCATTGATATGTGCTAGGGAAAACAGAGTTCCCTGCCCAGACCATTTTCTGGAGCTGAGCAGTTGACCCAAGGAAGAGCAGCACTCCCCAGAAAGCCTCAGCAGCATGGGTAGCAATGGCATCAATCACATTCCTTGACATTGTCATGGCCTTTTTCTCCCAGGAGTTCAAGGAACTCACTGATTCCCTCATTCATATTCTAGAGCTCACAGGGGCCTGGAACTAGGCTAAGTGCCTAAAGCGGGAGGAGAAATTGATTGGAAACTCCAACTTTCATTGTCCATCCTGGAAAGTGGAAACCCCCTGTGTGTCATTCCCCACATCCCATGCCAACACACCCCCTGCTCCAAACACAGGCACATAAGAGACCTGATTAGGGAGTGTCAAGCATCTGAACACAGTATTAAAAGGGAAAAGAGACACAGGAGTTCAAGTGAGGGAAGGGAAGTCAAAAGGTAGGGAAGCAAGGAGGTTGATGGAAAGAGGGGCTGAGAGAGGAGGTGGTTAGCCCCCTGGGGAGAAGGGTGGGGAAATGGGAGGAGACTGTTTAGTCTAGCCCCCATTCAGGTCAAGGGAACTGAGGATCCAAAAGAGGAAAGAACTTACTCAAGATCAGGCAACTAGTGTGGAGAATGGATTCAGGGGTAATAAAGAAGACAAAGGGCTCAGTTAAGCTGTTTCTGTAATACAAGCAAGAATTTTTGAAGGCTAGAATCAGAGGAGTAGTGCTGCCGCCACTTCACCAGACAGAAGTTTGTTATGGTGATTATAGTCAAGCAGCTGGACATTGCTTGAAGGTTAGACTTGAAACCTCCTGGCTAGGAGGGACCCATATTTGATATTTCCATGTCTCCAAAGCAGAGCAGAGGCAGCTGAGGTGCCCTCTTGTTCTTCAAGATGGCCAGGGAAACACACCTTTGTTTTTACCTCTTTGTAAAATACTTCATGCCTATATGGCCAGAACTAATCTCCCTCACCCACCCCACACCCTACCATGATCCCATGTGAATTGAGTTAGCTCAATCTTCTTGGGGCCAGAGTAATCCCAATACTTAGCTTTAGACATGATGAGGTTTATGCCAGTGTTTGTAGAGAGAAGACATGGGAGTAAGGGCTAAACATCCCCACATATGTTGGCTGGGTGAGGGAAGTAAGAGGTATGAAGATACTTGGGGTTTTTTTGTTTGTTTGTTTTTTGTTTTTAATAGTGTGCTCGGGGCACACTATCACCTATTCTGCCTTTTATTAATTTTATTTATTTATTTTTGCTGTGTTGGGTCTTTGTTTCTGTGCGAGGGCTTTCTCTAGTTGTGGCAAGCGGGGGCCACTCTTGATCGCGGTGCGCGGGCCCCTCACTATCACGGCCTCTCTTGTTGTGGAGCACAGGCTCCAGACGCGCAGGCTCAGTAGTTGTGGCTCACGGGCCTAGTTGCTCCGCAGCACATGGGATCCTCCCAGACCAGGGCTCGAACCCGTGTCCCCTGCATTAGCAGGCAGATTCTCAACCACTGCATCACCAGTGAAGCCCAGACACTTGGGTTTTTAGAAGAGCTGAATTCAAAGTTCAAGGAGGAACAGGCAACTATTTTTCAAGCAGTAAAGCTAGGTGAGGGGCAGTGCAAGGACATTCTGAAGCTGGAGTCCAAAGAAGCGGGGGTGGAGGGGGGGATCTGAATCAGGGGGTAGGAGATACAAAAGGAGAAATCTGACCTGTGCTTTAGGGCCATACATGGGTTCAAGTGGAAAGGCTCAGGATTCCTCGGAGGCTGGGACTGTTCCAGAGCTGCCCCACATCTGGATGTCAGAGTCAAGGAAATGGCAAGCAGGAACTGAGTAAGGCTGATTTATGTGAAAGCCTATGCCAAGCTCAAGAGAGAAATGAGATTGGACTTGTAATCACTTCCCACTCAAGATATAAGCTCACTGCAGTAAAGAAGCTTCTGCATTCTAAATGGTATTCCTCTTTCAGAGGACACAATAGTGCAGGAGAGGCAATATCAGAGAGGAACTGGGTAGGGTGCAGTCCTGAATCCCAAGAATACTTTGACTAAAGAAGCATTCCTCCCCAATCCATTGGATGGTAACAGTTAAAAGTTCCCCTTCACTCAGAACTTTCTGAGGACTGCTTTTCATTTTCATCATTGTTAGAAAGTCCTTCTTTACATCTAAATTAGATCTCTTCTGCTTCACTCCACACAATTGCTCTTGGCTGATGCTTGGGTAAGGAATTAACTAAGCCTCTAAGTTGCTCTTCTCCTTCATTCATAGAAGAGAAATTTAACAGAGAGGTGAGGACAAACATAAGCTTAAGGCTATGCACTCAGAGTCCTTCTCTCTCTCTCTCTTAATTCCCCTGGATCAGCAGCCCAAGCACTAGGCTAGCTGTGCTCTTTACACAAACAAGAAAATAAGCAGAAGGATATACTCTTGTCTCCCCAAAGGTAAGAGGTCCTCTTGTCATAATATGGCTGAGAGTAAAAACTGCAGCAGTAGAGAAGTCTTGCTTTTAACCATCCTCAATCTTCTACCTACTTCTTGGAAACAAAAGCTAGGGTTTGGTTTAAAGAAGAGAAGATATCATTAATGAGGCACTTATCGTGTGCTGAGCAGGGGGGAGGCCATTTCAATACCTAACAAGAACCTTTAAGGGTAGAAATGAGGAAATTTAGGGTCTAAGGAGTTATCTAAAAGTCACACAATTTGTTGTTGGTGGGACTGGGATTTGGGGCCCGGTCCTGTGAGTCCAAGGTCCACCTTCTTTCCACCAGTCTGACCTGTGACCTTCTCAGTCCCTAGCTGTGACCAGGCAAACCCGAGGAAGGAGATGGATTTTAAGATTCATATCACCCCTGCACCTCAGTGGTCAGACAAGACAGCTTGAGAGAGTGGGTGTGTAATAATAATAAACAGTGGTAATATGGCATCTTGCCAATATAAAGTGCCTGGGAATATTTATTATTAATCCTACAAATGGACCACAGTGAGAGGGAAGAGAGTTTCTCTCTGGCTTTTCCTCTTAGTAGTAAGGCTGGAAGCTTTTTGAGAGCTTCCCCCAGCCAGCCAATATCAAGTCAGTTTGAGCCAGTGCCATCTTGGAATGTGAAATTAGTCCTGCAGAGAGGGTCTCCCAGTGGAATCACTAGCTCCCAGCCCTACCCCCAGCAGCCAGTGACCAGCAACCACACCTGTGTCTGGTCTGCCTATGGGGCCCAGAGAGAAAACAGCCCGCTGAGCACATGGCCCTTCCTTCTGTGAACAACCCACAATTTAAACTCAATACACTTAGAAGGAAACTATCCATCTGTCCATCCTACCATGCCTCCAGCGGTGACCAGGTGCCTGCTGGGTGCCCAGTTCTATGTGAGGCTCTGCAAGGGGTACTCACCCTCTTCCTCCCCAGGAGCTCTCCTTCCCAACCGCTCTGTGTTTGTTGGTGGTTTTGCTGTTAGCGCCGTCCTTTGTATGCACGATGTCGTCATCTTTAACTCCCCTCTGCCTTCCCCTCTACCATCTGATCACCAAGCCCTGCTCTCTGTCTGTCTGTCCTTCATAGCTTCTCTCCCTCCCATCGCTGCTGCCAGTGCCCTAGGTCAGCCCTCACCGACTCTCCCTGGTCTCCCTGACTCCAGGCTGCCCCACCCAGGCCATCCTCCACATGGTCACCATGGTGATCTTCAGAAATGCAGCCTTCACCTGTGCTTGAGCACACGTCAGATGACCCCCTCCACCCAACACACACACACTTAACCTTTGCAGGCTTCTCTTGCTCCCACAGCTGCTCAGCACAGCCCTTCCGCTCGAGCCAGGCTACTCTCACCGCATGCACACAGCCCAGTGTGCTCCCTCTTGTCTCTGCACAAAGCCTTCCCTTGATCTCTCCTGCCCTCCTTGTGCTCTCTGCCTCCCCTCAGCTCCTGTAGTGCCCAGGTCTGCAGTGTTCATCTGGCCTCCCGCCCACATTCTGGTTTGTCTTGTCAGCTGCTGCTTTTTTTTTTCTTTTCCTCCATCCCAGGCTGGGCTGTAGTTGTCCCTCAAAAGGGATCACACTTTGTGTTCCATGCAGAAGGAGCACAGCACACTTCCAGGCATATCTTTAGAGCTCAGGATAGATTGCTCAGCTAAAGAGAGGGATCTACTATTCTCATGTCCAACCCTAGAAGCCTATCAACTGGTATTCTGTGCAGATTCTCTGAAGGCCCAAGTTCCCCCTTACACTGCCTCAAATTCTCCTGTTAGGAGACAAGACCAATGAATAGAGCCTTCTATTCCTATCTCATTACTCCTCCCCCCATTCACAGCTCTATTTGTGGGGGTGGGCTGGGGGTGTGTGTGTGCATGCGCCAGCTCTACTACCAGTCTATCTTAGGGAAACACTCTATTGTTCACAAAGAGGCATCTATAAGGACATTTACTACAATACTATAATAATAAAAGGAAACAACCTAAATGTTCATCACTATGGGACTGACTATATACATGGTATAGCCATACAACAGGATGTTATTCAGCCTTTTAAAAGGATGAACTACTATGAAAAGACTTTTTTAAAAATCTACTCTGAAATCACAGAACAGTATGAATAGTATGATACCATTTATGAATTAAAATATCTATGTTTTTATAAATATGTTTGTAAGTCCCCAGAAAAGGGGAAAGATGCACATGAAATTGATACTAGTTGTTACCTCTGGAACGGGGACTGGGATTTTAGAGGAGAGTAAAGGGAGAATTTTTCCTTCTTAATATATATATTTTTATACTATTTGAGTTTTTCAATGAGCCTGAAAGAAAGAAAGAAAGAAAGAAAAAGAAAGAAAGAAAGAAAGGTGAGTAGGAGGAGGAAGAAGAGAAGGAAGAAAAAAATCTGGGAGGGAATGTGGATAGGTTGGGCAACAGAGTCAGGATCCAAAAAGTTTATGACAAGCCCGAGTGATGGTAAAGCTTAAAAGGATAACAGATGTAAAGGTTGTGCTTGGGTCCAAATAATCACCTTGTGAGGAAAAGATGGGAAAGATGTGACTTAGCAGCAGTATGGCTAAAAAGACCTCTGAGGTTTTACTTGTTAATAAACTACGTGAACGTTAGCAGTGAGCTGTGGCTGCCAGGAGAGTTAATTCAAACTCAGAAGGCTAATTTTTAGGGGGAAGGGGACAGTCCTGCCTTTTGCTTCCCTGGTCTGAGCCCATCTGATGACTGTATCCTTCTGTGCACCCCTCTTTAAGGGAGAGACACACACACTGGGGTATATGTCCATGTGAGCTAGCTGGGGAGAGAGCTGGGCCCAGGACACATGAATAGTTGGAGGATCTGAGGTTGTTTGACCTTGGGAAGATTCAAGGAGATGTTGTCTATGTCTTTGGACTGCTAAATGCCCACCTTAAGAAAGAAGGAACAGACGGGCTCCATATGACCCCAAAGGGCAGAGCTCAGAGAAAGCTATGATGGATGCAAGGAAGAAGGTCCTTATGGTCATATCTGTCTAAAACTGGAAATGGCCACTCAATGAATACTGAAGTCATAATTGGAAGTGTGTGAGCAAAGGTTGGATGACTACACACTGTGGGTGGTTGAAGAGGAGATTGCTATACTTTGAGAGTCTATGAAACCAGCATGTTAAAAGCTTCAAGTAAAAACAGGGCTATTTTCAAATCATTATTTCATTTACTCCTAAGAAAAACTTAGGTAGACTTAGGTAGACAAAGTAGGTATCAATCTTTATTTGACAGATAAGGTAACTGAAATTCAAAAAAGTTAGGGCACTTGGCCATGATCACACTACAAGTAAGGACTTGAAATTAAGCCATTTGACTTTATTATTCATCCATCCATTTTTTAAATTCATTCAGAAAATGAGTGTGTGTGTGTGTGTGTGTGCTTATTATACACAAGGCACTGTACTAAGCCCCAGGGATATAGACATGAAAAGACGGAAGAAATCCCCACTCTCACAGAGCTCATTGCCCGGTGGGAGAGACAGAGAAGAAACATAGAAATAATGTGTTCTTTCCACTACTCCCCACATCCTAAGTGTTGAGGTATAGGGATCAAAGGTTTCATCTCAGCAGGGCCAATTGAAATCATTGGCCCGTCATGGAAAGCTCCTATGCTCTGTAAAAGGAGCCCATAGGTGAGTGGAAAAGGAACAGAAGGAAGGATAACTCGTGGGTTTGAACAGACTCTTCCCCTCATTACTGAGGCCTCCATAAAAGTGCTGCTCAGCACCTTCTGCTGGTGGCTTTGTGCATTTATATATGTATTAAGCCATTTGACGTTATTATTCATCCATCCATTTTATTCATTCAGAAAATGTGAATGCATATTTGTACCATATAGAGATAGGCATATATGCAGCAAGATAGCAGCATGAATTTTTGTATGTGTATGGGAGAGAGAAAGAAAGCACCACATAGAATGCAGCATGAGATAGTATAAAAGAGCACTGAATTTGAAGCCAGAAGACCGGGTTTTATCCTCAGTTTTGCCATTTACTAGTTCGATAAATTTAGGCAAATCAATTGATTAACCCCAAGCCTCAGTTTCCTCATCTGTAAAAATTGAGGTAATAATAATTGATACCTTCCAGGATTGTTGTCAAGAAGATATATAAGGTTGAACATGAGAAGTATTTTGCAAACCATAAGGTACTTGCATGTGGAAAAAGGATGGTCATAGCTGTGTTTATTTGGGGTAGAAATGCATGTTCCAGGGTTTTCCTGGGTCCAGATGTGCCTCTATTTGGTCATATGTGTATTGTCTATATGCTCCCATACTTGTCTATTTATGCATTTGCATGTATGTGTGTGTATTTCCAAGTGAGTGACATGTAGGTTCATCCTCCTGAAATACTTTTTCTTTCCTTAATCCCTAGTCTCAGACCAGAAAACATTCTAACATTCTTTTACCTGAGAAATGTAGGTCTCAAACATCCCTAACTATATTTCAAGAGCTCTTCCCCTTCTTCCCACCGCCCCCCAATGCACTGGGTATGTTCAACCCAGCCATTTGTATACATGCAGATGAGAGCCCATATGTGGATGTTTCTCAATGGGGAAAATGCGGGGCCTTCCCCTGGGTTGGACATGCCTTTCAGAGCCAGACATATCATGTGCTCCTTAACCTCCCCAGTGGCTCTAGATGATGTGCTGCTGGTGGATGTAATGCCTCAGGGGAAAAAGAGGAGCTGTTCCCCACTTCCCCTCACACAAACACCACTCCCCAACCCTTTCAGCCTCCCCTTCTCAAAGGCTTTTGGATTGGGAGCTTGAGAAGTCTGGCTCTACTTTCCTCAGATCAACAAAGCCTCAAATGTACTGCCAGATGTCCCAAGACCTCTGGTCAATTATTCTGAATGTCACAATGTTTGGGAGAAGAGAGAGAGCCCTGTGTTTAACTCATAGAAACACTGAATCTTAGAACTGGCATGGTCCTTCATCACTTCCTAATCCCACCTCTCTCACATCCTTGTGAAAGGATGAAAACAGAAATCAGAATCCTGAAATATCACACCTTTAACGTCATCTAGGGTACATGTCCCCATTTTATATGTGAGCACATAAAGACCAAGAGAAGCAAATGAACTTGCTCAGGGAAAAACTTAGCTCTCCTGAGTCCCAGGCCAGTGTTCTTTCTGCTGGATCTCCGAACTCAAGAGCAATAAGGGTCAAGCAAGTTAGGAGAAAAGAGGAATGGTCCTACAGTCCTGTTGCTTTGGGGATATCTCCTGGAAATAGAAGCTGAGTGGTTCTTGGGGAGGGGAATAAAGGTACAGAAGCATGCTGGTGAGTCTCTCTGCCGAGAACAAACCTGGACAAATTACCTACCATGGCTCAGCGGAGTATCTGACACCCAGGAAAAATGTGGGCTCTCTTGTCTAGCAGTTGATCTGGAAACTGAGTAGGTCTTATTCCTCCTGTGACATGAATTCCAGATCTCCAGCCAAAGCTCCTGACATCAAGGATTGTGGCTTGCATTCTCTCTTCATCTCCCAGAAACGTGCCCAACTCCAGGCCTCCTGATTGATGATGCTTGCCATTGAGATGAGATCATCCTGGCTTCCTGGGCAAAAGCCTCTGTCTGGATCTACCCACTGGCTGGATGTGTCCTTGAGCTGCAAGTACACCAGTCCTTTGGTGCTCCACATTCTGATTGTCCCCATCTTCTAGGGAGTTGAATCAGCACAGTACACTGCAGGGCTCATGGGGTTGCCTGCTGGTCTAGGGGGGCTGCTTCTCATCCTTATGCCTCTGACCTCATAGACTACATGGAGAATGGAGGTGGAGGCAATGAAACCCCTTCACCTTATCACATTTATTTGATTTACTTCTGTGAGGTATTCTGCTCCTACTTGAGCTCTCCCACTCTTTAGGAAAGGCTGGACTTGGGCTACTTCCACTTACCATTCAGTGTCATACTTTTTCAACTTTGGGGTCTTTGCAGATGCCTTTCCTTCTGCCTGATACACTCTTCCTGGAACACTCTTCCTCTAGCTATCTGCATAGCTGGCTCCTTCCTTTCCTTTAGGTCTCAGCTTAAATATAATTCCTTTCTTTGTCCGTCCTTTCTAAAGTAGAATGCCTTCTGTCCCCACCTCCCCCCAAAAAACCCTTTATTCTCAGAGATTTGTTTCCCCAGCACTTACTATAGTTTGCAATAATGTATTTTATCTATGTATTTGCTTATTTAATGTCTACCTCTCTGCAGCAGGCAGAATAACAGAATAATGTCCCCCCCAAAATGTCCACCTCCTAATCACCAGAACCTGTGAATATGTTATATTTTATGACAAAGAGGAATTAAGGTTGCAGATAGAATTAAGGCTGCTAATCAGCTGACATTGAGATGGGGAGATTATCCTGGATTATCCAGGTGAGCCGAATGTCATCACAAGGGTCCTTATAAGTGGAAGAGCAGAAGAGGAAGGCACAAGAAGATGTCAGAGTGATGTGATGAGGATTCAACCTGCCATTGCTGACTTTGAAGATGGAGGAAGGGATCACAAGTCAAGGAATGCAGACAGTCTCAAGAAACTGGAAAAGACAAGAAAACGGATTCTCCTCCAGAGTTTCAGAAAGGAACGTAGCCCTGCTGACCCATTTTAGATTTCTGACCTCCAGACTGTAAGAGAATAAGCTAGTGTTGCTTTAAGTCTTTAAGTTTGTACTAATTTGTTATAGTAGCCATAGAAAACTATTACACTCCCCGTTAGACCATAATTTTGATGAGGGCAGGAACTAGGTTCTGCTTACCATCGTAGCCCCAGCATGCAATATAGTGCCTGGCACAGAGTAGGATCTCAATTAACACTGGTTGGTTTTGATAATGAATGGAGCCTGGGCATGCCTTATGCCCCACAAACCCTCCCTCCATAATGCCCCTCAGTGTGGGGTGGCCTTCTCTTCAAGGGGCTGAGCCCAAGAGAGGCCAGTAACTTCCCAGCCAGTGTTTGGTAGGAGAAAGAAACTAGAAGCCTGGAAACACATCTTTTATTTCTAAGAAAAGGAAGCCTATGAACTCTATATCAACCACCTGTCTATCCACACAGGAATGTACAGATGTTCTTTTTCACACTTTCTTATATACAGATGCTGATTTTCATCCAAGAACCTTTTCTGGAGCTCCTGCTATCTGGCATGTGCAATGTTAACAATGATGCTCATATGTTATTTGTGGATGGTGGTGGTTATAGTCTGTTTTCCCACATGTTAATTTTATTATCTTATTTATTCCTTGTTTTGACAAGGTAGAGATTCCCAGCCCTACTATGAAAAGGCTCAGAGAAGGTATGAGCCCTGCCCAAAACCACACAGCCAGGGTATAAGAGCTGAAACTAGAGTCCAGCTCACCAGACACTAGACCCAGTAATAATTTTACTTTTTTTAACTACTGCCTACCTCCACCATTCCTTTTTACACAATATCCCATATGCTGGACCTACCTTATTTCTTCCCTTAGACTACATCCTGAACATTCCACCATCTCCCTGCTGAAGTGATACACCCTGCCTTTTAGCAAGCACTTTTTCTTCATTTTCCCTCTAGTGAACGAAAACAGTAAGTTGAGTAGAAGGGTCATAGGATTTGGCATCCTGGCCTAGGTGTGAGTGCTCCTTTGGTGACTTATGAACAGTGTGATTTTTGGCACTTTCTCTCTGTCCACAGCCAGGCCCTATACCTTTCATTTCCAGACTCATCTCTCCCTTTAAATGCAGCTGGATTTCTCTATCAGGCTGGTGTCTTCTTTGCCCATGCCCACCCCAACCCCCACTACACACACACACAAGCACACACACACACACACACACACACACACACACACACACACACACAAATGCCCAACAATAAATACAATCTTAATTGAGTGTTTATTATGTATCAGACACCTTGCTAAGTACTAGATATGCATTATTATCTCATTTAATCCTCACAACCACCTCAAATCATTAGTATTATTATCTTTGTGTTATAGATGAGGAAGCTGAAGCTGAGAGAGGTTTAAGTAAGTTGCCCAAGGTCATTGGCATCTGAAGATGAGAGGATATAAGCCCAGATGCTCTGACGCAGGACACACACTTTTAACTACTGCACTCACTTGGTTATTCTATATTCACACACACATACACACCCTGTACATTCACACCTTAGAGACATTCTTCTAGCTACTCCTTCCTCCTGGAAAGTGGGGATGGGGTGGGGGGAGTAATGAAAGTAGTGCATCAGACAGAAGGAACAGGATCTATAAAGTGAAGAAAGCAAGAGAGATCACAGAAATTTAGAAACCTGCAAGCAGATTGATAAGGCTGGAGCACTAGGTCATGTGGCAAAGAGGCTCCACATTACAGATTCCTCTAACTCAACACTTCAAAAAGTCGGATTTCTCTTATCTTCCCTCTCAAACCTGTCCTCCTTCAGAAACCTAAGAGTCATTCTTAACATCTCTTTCTTCTTCACCCCTACCATTTCAGTCCATTGCCAAGTCCTATCAATGGGCCTCATAAATAGCTCTCAAATCTGTCCACTTCTCCCCATCTCTACTGTTACTACCCTGGTCCCAGCTGAGTCAAATGGACAACTGTAGCAGGTTCCTAACTGATCTCTCCACATCCTTTCTGGCTCTTCTCCAATCTATTCTCCACAAAGCAGTCAGAGGAAACTTTTCAATATGCAAATCGGATCCTGTCACTCTCTAGTTTAAAAACCTTCAGTGGCTTCTTCTCTTAGCGCTTATGATGAAGAACAGAATCTTTGTCATGGCCTTTGAAAGCCCTTTATGGTCTGGCTCCTGCCTGCCTCTACAGCCTCTCAACCAACTCTCTCTGTTGCTATTTGCATCCCAGTTACACTGGCGTTCTCTTTCTGTTTCTAAAATGTATCATGCTTCCTCCAATCTATCCCCTACAAAGACCTTTGCATACTATTTGTTCTGCAGGGGGCACATACTTCCCTACACCCACAATTTACCTAGTTAACACCAACCTATTCCTTCTTTTAGACCAAATACCACTTCTTGTGGAACTTTCTAAAACTTAGGCCCCCTGCCATATGTCCTCAGAGAACTAGCCACCCTTCATCCAGAGAACTGACCACAGTTTGTAAGTATACATTCATTTGAGTCTTGAGCTGATTAATGTCTGTCTCCCCAAATAGCCTGTAAGTTCCATGAGGGCAAGAACAGTACATATTTTTGATCACTATTGAATGCCAGTGCCTAGAACAGTATTTAGCACATAGTATAATTGGTACTCAATAAGTACAAATAAATGAAAGGTGGTAAGTTTCCAAAGGGTCTTGCAACTCATGCTAAGGGTCTTTAATGTTATCCTCAGGGCAATGAGGAACTGCTGATGGTTTTAAAGCAGGGGGATGACTTGATCAGGATTTGCTTTTAGAAAGAATAATGTTACAGGCCAGAGGAAGACAGATTGGAGGGGATGAGATAGGGGTGTGAGATATAGAACTCAGTTTGGAAGCCATTGTAATAGTTCAGGTGAAAATAATGAGGATCTGAAATATTTTATCTCCTGTGGGCCAACCATCTGTCAACTCATCCAGTTCTCAATTTGTTCCATAAATGATCTGAGGTAACTCACTACAGAAATGCAATAGCATTATAAAATAAATAAATACAATTTTTAAATCAGTATGACAGACATTAGAATCAGAAGACAAAATTGAGGAACCTTGTTGATGGTGAGAGAGGAGGATAAATTGGTAAGAATAGAGGACAGATATGGAAGCCACTAGGGCTGACACAGTTGAGCTGTGAATTTGGCTCTGAGCATCCTGTACTCCATATGAAAAGGGAGACATGATCAGTCACATAATTTTCTTTGTAGAATGGGAAAAGTCATATTCATTCTTCAGTACTGGGCTAGGATGGTAGTTTTAGGAACAGAGAGAAGAGGATACATTACAGAGAAATTAAAGAGGTAGAATTACTAGGACTCAGTGATTAGAAGATCTAGAAGAGGACCAATTTGTGGGGCAAGAAGATGAAGTTTTTGGACACGGTGAGTTTGAGGTATCCATGAACCATCAAGTGGAGAGGCCCAGGAGGAAGCTGAGCAGTCTTATCTCAACGTTTCCTCCCGCATTCCCTGTCCTCCCTAACCCCACCATGCATTTCCTCTATGCTGGAACCGCACCTAATCATCCCTAGGTCAGTTCAAAGCTCTGTTCCTTCGAGCCTATTGTTCCCTCAGTTTTATAATCCTTCTCCCCCTGACCAACCCCTATCAACCTTTACATCTCAAGCCATATGTCATCTTCCCTGGGAAGCTGCCCACCCCCACCACAGGTACTGCCTTCCTTCTCTGTGTTACCACTATGCTTTGGACACCCAGCTCTCCTACTGTCCTATAATTACTTTTGTCTGCCTTCCTCATTAGACTGTCAGTGAATGAACATGCTTCAGGAAAACTCCATGGGGGAGAAAGGAAGAGAACCTTGTGCTATAGGGAACTGAATTGAAGGGATCATTACATGAAGCCCAGAATACAGATGGGGAACACTCCCCCAGTGCAGATTGGAACAAGAACCAGAGCAGAGATCTTGGGGGATGCATTTCCAGGGAACAGAACTGCCAGGGGTAGAGAGGCCCGGGGCCCCTGGGCCCCTTGTCCCGGAGCAACCTAGGAAGCACACTCTTTGAGCGACAGCCTGAAGGCCAGCCAGCTTGGGCCCAGAGTCTATCTGGCTCAGCCTAGACTCAGCCCAGACAGGGGAGGGTGAGGCTGAACCTCCACACAGGAGCTGGGCCTCCTCCCAGTCCAGTATCCCAGGGATGAGTCAGGGCTAGGTGTCATTCCATTACTCAGCAACTTGGGCCAGGAAAGTGTGTGTCTTGTTCTGAGATTGAGGATAACGCTAACTCTCACATTGTTTTTGTTAATCCCTCTCTATTTGTCCTGGAGTTAAAAGTGGTTAAAGAGAGTTAAATATCTGACCCAAGCTTAAAACCCTTCAATGGTGTTCTGACATCTACAGGCTAAAGTTCAAACTCCTTAGTAGGAATTTATATGACCAGCCTCATCTGTCCAGCTACCAATCACCCTGCTTTCTAGTCACACCAACCACTGGACTGGACTGAAGAACCATGTTTTCTGACTCTTCTGGGCCATTGGGTCTGCTTTTCCCACTGCCTAAAATGCCCTTTCCCTGCTGGCTTCCCCCCGCCACACACACACCCCTGTTTACCTGAAGAACTATTACTTTTCTTCAAGTCTCAACTCATCTCATCTGAAAGGCCCTTCCTGACCATAGCCACTTCCCCAAGCTGAATTTGGTTCCCCTGCCTTGAACTCCCATAGTCCCTTGAGCTTCCTTTTCTCTTTGTGTTCAGACAATGTTTATGGGAAAAATTAAATACAGTGCCCTCATAAAGGACATATGGGCTTATGGGAGTCAGGGAGGTGGTTGGACAATGTTATGTAACTCTGGAATGAAGGGGCTGGGCATCAAGATGTGCTGAGTTTGAATCCCAGCTTTGGCATTAATGAGCTGTATGATCTTGATCAACAGTTACTTTACCTCCTAGGCCTCTGTCTCTCCATCTGTTTAATGGTGGGATAGGACCGAAAGGTGTCAGTGGTCCTTTCCAACATTTTTTAAATGTTGAAAGAAGAGGTAAAGAAAACCATGGGAGAGAAGAAAAGGATAAATGAGAGCCAGCCAATCACCACAATGGACATTACAGATTTGACTGGCAAGAATCCTATGACCTTTACAGCCTGGCAGGTAGTGCTTATTATTTATAACATTCCATCCAGTACTGTATGCAGTGCTTTACAGATCACTGAGCCCTTTCACTAATGTTATTCCATTTTATAGTAGCAAGTGAGAGAGTCAGCATAAACATTCAAAGGCTATTCCTGTTTCACAGAAGAGAAAACTGAGGGGGAAAAAGAAGTGGTTGTCCCAATCTGTGTTCAAATAAATGACTGAAGGTTTAAATACTTGCAGTCACACTGTGGTGGCCACCCTTTCTGATTTGCTGGGGATGTGGGAAATCAGAAAAGTTTTAAAATCAGAAAAATCCCAGGAAAACCGGAAAGTTTGGTCATCTACACAAGTAACTAGCCCTCCTACCTTTAATCACCCTTGAGGCAAGGGGCTGTAGCTGGGGGGCAGAGGGGTAGTACTGTCCCTTCCACATGATTCTGCACTACTGAGAACCAGAAGGCTGATCTAGCCCTGCTTGTTCTCCCCCAAACTAGATTATATCTGACTGGGCTTCTCTTAACTTGGTTCACAGCCCTGGCTGCACATTAGAATCAGTTAGGAAGACTTGCAAAAACAACTATGCTTGAACCCCACCCTAGACCAATTAAATCAGAATCTTCTGGCTTGAGTGAAATCTGGGCATCAGTATTTTTAAAAACTCTCTGGGTGATTCTAATGCGCAGCCAGGCCTAGGAGCTACTGAGTCTAGCTGTTCTAAGCTTTAACTGCACTGTAGATTGGGCCCCTGGATAGAAAAATTCCTCCCCAAAGGCCTCCTCCCCTCTTCTGCCTTACTTAGCTTCCCAGCATACAAAACTTCTCTAGATACTCTCAGAAGAGTCTTTCTGCAGAATGCAGAAGCCCTTCCCTACCCCTCCCCTTTTCCTGGCAGCTTAAGGTGATCCCCTTCCCGGAATTATTGGCATTTTTGCAAAGAAACTTTGGAAAGCATTCAAGATTCAAAGGACAAAGCACTATGGTGAAAAATCAGACATTGGGGAGGTCTCTTAAAACAAGGGGATCCACCTAGTGCCCTTGGAATCACACCACCTAGGTAACCGCCTACCTATTCAGCCTAACAATCAACCAATTTAAACTCTCTGACCCAGAAGGAGGGAAGGGCTGTAGGAGTTCCAGTCTCCTTGCTGGAAGCCCTGCAGTCCCAACAGGTCAGATGCTGTAGGAGAAGGAAAGGGCTAGTGGGGAAGAGAGGCCAGGAGAGGTAAGGGGAGATCTCTCCAAGGGACTGGGGGTGGGAAGCCAGGCTGACTGTGGTCTTTGCTCTAACTCAACACAGGTCCCACCAGGCTTTATTCCCAGGGGCTCCTGCCCTTGCCTTTCCCATCCGTCTCAGGCAGGCAATGCAGGTCCACATTTGTCAAGTGTGAGACTCAAAAACTAGAGGGGAACTGACTTGGAAGCCATCTAACTGACTCCCTGACCCTCTTCTTACTTACCTCCAGTGGTGAGAAGCTCACTTCCCATACCTAGCTAGACAGCCTACTCAATCACAAGAGAACTAGAGCATTTAAAGAGTTTCTTTTATTTAAGCCAGAACCAGTTTCCCTGGAATTTTTATCCTCTCTGGCTCCAGCACCTTCACCTATTTCCCTGAGTTGGGTCCCTTCTAGCCTACTTACTTCCCTCTGGATAGACCTCAATTTTTCATTTGTCATTTGTCTGTGTGCCTGTTAACACACCATGCCCAAAGCTGGACGCTGGAGGACTCTGCCCAAGGTGTAGCTGAACTTCTTCTAGAAATGATATTTCTCTTAATATAGTCCAGGATATATATATATATATTTGTGTTGTCTTGCACAATGGTCAGAAGGCTCATGTGTTTCTGAAGAAGGAAATAAACTACTTTTAAAGCTAATATATGTGTGTGTGTGTGTGTACACACACACACACACACACACCAACCATAATTTACACTCTCTACATGATGATTTATAATTTGCTTTTTTTCGCTCAAAAGTATTTCATGGGCATCCTTTTATATCAACTAATATAAATCTATTTCATCATTTTAAGTGGCTGCATAGTGTTTCATTGCATGGATGTACCATAGTTTATTTAAGCATTCTGCTATCTAAGGACACTTGGGTTATTTTTAATTTTGTATTATCAAACAACATTGTAATGAATAACCTTATGCATATATCTCTACACACTGTTCCACAATTATTTCTCAGTGAGTCAAAGGGTAGGCAAATTTTAAATTTTGATACGTGTTGCCAAATAATCTTCAGAGAGATTGTTCTTTCATTTCCATGAGCAGTGCATGCAAGTACTTTTATCCCCACATGCCCACCAACACTGGGTATCAATCATTTTAATCTTTGCCAATATGCTAGACAAAAAAAAAAAAATTCCTTCATCTTTATCTTCATTTATATAATTACTAGTGAGGTTGAGCATCTTTTCATGTTAAGTTAGTCATATATTGCTTATTTTGTGAATTGACTCATATCCTTTGTTCAATTTTTCCTGAGGTGTTCTCTTTTTATCATTGATTTAGAAAATTTCCTTATAATTAAGGATATCACCCCCTTATATGTCAAATATCTTGCAAATATGTCATCAGTTTTTCCTTTGTCTTTTGACTTTAATTTTTCACAATGCAAATTTTTTTTCTGTTGTCAACCTTATCAATATTTGTTTTGTTATTTCTGTTTTGTCCTGCCAAGGTTATAAAAATATTAATCCATATTTACTTCCAATACATTTAAGCCCCCATTCTGGCTACTATATCATTCTTCTGCCTTCCATCAGAGCTCAGCATCTGGCACCTGCTTTCCTTTGCTTCCTGCTAGAGATTAAAGCTAGTAAACTGAGAAATGCTAATAGCCACCTATGTGTTCTCAGGCTCCCAGGTATACTGTCCTAACATGTTGATAGGGAATTCTTGGAAGCAAGTGCTACCCCACAAGAGTACCATTCTAATGGAGTAATTTTGAGAACTAAGGTAGGTGAAGGAAATGATTTGGAGGCAGTAGGTTCAGGGAGGTAGGTAGTGGAAATAGCGGAAATAGTACCAAGTTTAAAGTTAAACAAATCTGCATTTGGGATCTCAGCACTAGCTGTATGTTGTGGCCAAATCATATTCTCTCTCTGAGATCCAGTTTCCTCATCCATAAAATGAGAAGACTACCATGTGTTCTTTATGTTTATTGCCTGTTTGCCCTCTGTGTCCTCCCCCTCTGGTCTCATTCACTGTACACTCCCAGCACCCAGCACAGTACCTGACAGATAGTAGATGCTCAATAAGCTGTTTTAATTTCTACCAGTAGGCATGTGTTAATGGGTTTTTTTGGGGGGGGACAGATGTTGGGAGAGGGGAAAGAGAGAATGTCAGGTTGTGAGAATATGGAGAGTGGCAGGGAGTTTGAACATTCCAAAGGGAAACATGGCAAGTAAGAGAATAATTTAGAAAGGTAAGTGGGAACTAACAAACAGGCTTAGGCTTACATGTCAAGCTAATGGATTTTGGATTTTATCCAATAGGTACTGGGGAGCTAGTGAAGGCTTTAAGCAGGTGTGACACACTCCTGCAATCCCACTCCAACCCCAAATTACGATAGGTTTCTCTGGCCAGTATGGAGGCTAGATTGCCCAGAAAGAGTCTAGAAGCCAAAAAAACAAGCTATTGAAACAATCCATGACAGATATAGTAAACTAGGACACAGGTGATGGAAATGGATCTAAGAGATTTTTTCTCCCTTCCTTTTTGAGAAATATAAATAGTGCCCTCTCCAGTCTTCCCCATGTATACATATTCAGGGAGCAAGACCAGCTGACTTCTAGGATGCCTTCCAGATAGGATACTTTGGCATCTTGGGGTTTGAGGTGCTTTATTCACCTCCATTGTGCTCCCTGAGTGTCTCATCATGTGTTGCGACTACTCCCCTCTCTCTCCAAGACACTCCACTCTGGGCCAGTGTTACTATTGTTTTCTCAGGCCTGGTGGGAGCTCAGGAAGGATAGACGGCAGGCCTTAGTTCTTCTATCATCAATGAATCCTCTGACAACCCAGGCTGAATGGAGGGGGTAGGAGTCTTCTGGGATATTTTGAAAGCTTCCAAAAATAGCCTCAAGGCCTCAGTTAGAGAGCACAGGGCCAGGACACTGACTGAACATTGGAGCTCACAGTTTTTGCCAAGTTCCCACCCCAGCCTCCATCCTATTACTGAGTAAGCCAGTTTTCCCTCCTGCTTTAGTTTTCTCTTTGGAGGGCCCCACCCAAGCCTGAAAAGTTCAAATTTAGCCTTAAGTCTCCATCCCTAACTCCTCTGGAGAAAAAGCCCAGGATATAGCAACTTAACTTCTTTAAAAGTCCCTGTGGGCTCTGTGATGGGAAAGAAAATAAGACAAAGAGAGGGAGATAATGAGACCAAGACACACATCCACAAAGGTCAAGAAGCAAAGGAAGAAACACTGAAATATGAGGAAAATAGAGAAAGAAAGACAGAATGACAAGGAGAGAAATAGAAAGGATAAAATAAAGGAGAAACTGAGTCTGAGAGACTAGGGCAAAGAAAGAGAAAGACTAAGAGATATAACTGAATAGAGAGGGCAAGAAAAAAGCAAAGAGAAAGAGGCAAAAATATATATATAGTCAGAGACAGGCAGAGAAAAAGGGAGAGTGGGAGCCAGAGAAAAGAGGGAGCCTCAGTTCCTTGTCCTGTCCTAAACTCCTTCATCAAGCCAACAACTTTTAGCTAGAGGCTTGAACTGAGCCCTTGAGGCAGTCCCTACGAAACCCAGTTCCTCAGGGGTGGGAGCTGAGAGGGCCCCCCAGAGACCATGACAGACAGAGAGACCAAGGCAAGTGTGGCCGTCAGCCCAAGCAGCCCTCATTAGGCACTCACACCCACCATGTACTGCAGATAGGCCAATAAATAGTCACCCTCAAAGCCAGTGCACAAAAAAATGACCTCTAAAGTGAGAACACTTTCCTATTTGATATTTTAAAACACTTCAAATTAGTTATCATGAGATATCAGAATATTAATTAACTTCTTTACACTGATTTCAATGGCTTTTTGTTTTTATTTTGAATTACGTATTGGCAGGGCCACCACAATCTGTTCATCATCTGGGACCTTTAAAGGTTTTCACCTGATGTGCCACCGTGGTTCTGGGTGTTAGTTTACAGTGATGAAAGGACGTGCTTCCCTTCTAGACCTGTTTGGATGCCTCTCTGACTGCCCCTTCTCAGTCATTTTGTCAGAGTCCTTGGATAAGAAGTAGAAACTTTCAAGCCCAAACCTGTCCTTTGGGGGTTGTAAGGATCAGTGGGGAGAAAGCAAAGAGATTTGGCCAAGAAGGTGAAGAAGCGGTGTCTAATCTAGTAAGGCATTGGACCACATAGGTTTAAGGCCCAACTGCCTCAGAAACACTGAGTAAACTTGGGCATGTGACTTCATCCTTCTGAAATTCAGCTTCCTTTTTAACAAAACAGAATACCTATCTTGCCAGAGTTCTCATGAGGTTAACAAGAGAATAAGCTATTAGAAACTACAAGTGTGAGAAGAGTTCCTATTATTACAAATAGCTTTAAGGAATGTCAGACCATTAAAGCAAACACACTTCCTGGTAGAGATGAGGCAACCCAGGCTCTCTGAATTTCACTAGGTCAGGCACAGGAAGAGAAAGCAAGAAAGCCTGAAAGAGGCCTGGGGGAAAACAGGGGAAACAGGAGCAGGGGGTTAAAAAATGGAAATCGGAGTTTATTGTCTTAATAAGAACTGAGATGTGATTAATTACACATCTATGGCCATGTTTGGGCTTTGTTTGGTGATGGGTTAGGGAGGAATTATAAATATGTCTAATATGTAGAGAGCTTTTTATAACAAACCATTGAAAAGGGAGCATGGCCAACCCATCGGAGACCCAGAAAATAGCCAGCTCCTTGACATCAGGAGTCTGAGAAAGAAGCCTCAGGAGATAAGGGACACCATAAAAGTCTCCAACCTGGCTAAATGTCACTCCTGGAGATTCTATGGCTCCCCAGTACCTATGAGGTTAATTCTAAACTCCATTTTGTAGTAAGTCCCTGCTCGATCCCTCGCTGCCTCCTCCACAACCTTTTGGTTGGGGAGACTTTTCTCCACCCCAATCTCCCTGTCACACAGCCATATTAAACTTCTGGCCATCATCCCCTATGTGTACTCTCTGCCTGAAATGCATCCATGTCACTCCTCCCTTTACTTAGCTAAACTAACTTGTTCTTCAAAGCTTAGCTAAATATCACCTTTCCTAGGAAATCTTGCCCAACCATCTTCCATCCCCAGTCTGGGATCTCTTAATTTCTGGTTCATGCCTCCTCCATTTAGCAATCTGGGTTGACATTATTGTTTCCATGTCGTTTTCTTCCGCAATATAATGACTATTTTGAAGGTGGGGACTATATCATTAACATTTTTGTAATAATTATTATAGCTAGCATTTACCTAGCTATGCCAGACACTTAACACACATGAACTCTCACATGAACCCCATTGAGGTGGACACCATAAAATAGCTCAGGTCATACAATGAGATATCACTATAAACCCATCAAAATGTCTAAAATAAAGAAACAGTGACAACACCAAATGCTGATAATGATATGAAGAAACTGATTCACTCATACATTGCTGCTGGGAATGCAAAATGGTGTAGCTCTGAAATACAGTTTGGCAGTTTCTTTTCTTTTTATAATTTATTTATTTATTTATTTATTTTTGGCTGCATTGGGTCTTCATTGCTGCACGCGGGCTTTCTGTAGTTGTGGTGAGTGGGGGCTACTCTTCATTGTGGTGCATGGGTTTCTCATTGTGGTGGCTTCTCTTTGTTGTGGAACATGGGCTCTAGGCATGTGGGCTTCAGTAGTGGTGGCACATGGCTCAGTAGTTGTGGCTCATGGGCTCTACAGCTCAGGGTCAGTAGTTGTGGCACACAGGCTTAGTTGCTCCATGGCATGTGGGATCTTCCTGGACCAGGGATCGAACCCATGTCCCCTGCATTGGCAGGCAGATTCTTAACCACTGCACCACCGGGGGAGTCCTGGCAGTTTCTTTTTCTTTTTTTTTTTGAATTTTATTTTTTTAATTTAACTTTATTTATTTTTTATACAGCATGTTCTTATTAGTTATCTATTTTCTACATATTAGTGTATATATGTCAATCCCAATCTCCCAATTCATCCCACCACCACTTTCCCCCCTTGGTGTCCATATATTTATTCTCTACATCTGTGTCTCTATTTCTGCCTTGCAAACCAGTTCATCTGTACCATTTTTCTAGATTCCACATATATGCATTAATACATGATATTTGTTTTTCTCTTCCTGACCTACTTCACTCTGTATGACAGTCTCTAGGTCCATCCACGTCTCTACAGATGACCCAATTTCTGGCAGTTTCTTATAAAACTAAAAATGTAACTACCATATGACCCAACAATTGCACTCTTGGGCATTTATCCCAGATAAGTGAGAATTTCTGTTCACACAAAAACCTGCACATGAAAGTTCATAACAGCTTTATTCATAATAGCTCCAAATCAGAAACTACCTAACTGTCCTTCAGTGGGTGAATGTTTGAACAAACTGTGGTACATCCATAACATGGAATACCACTCAGCAATAAAAAGGGAATAAACGATTAAAACATACAGTATGTATGGACCTCAAAAGATTATGCTGAGTGAAAAAAGTCAATTCCCAAAGCTACATATTGTAAAATTATAGTCACTTAACATTCCTGAAATGACAAAAATTATATATATGGAAAACAGATAAGAGACTGCCAGGTATAAAGAAGAGGGTGGAGGTAGGAGAGTGGTGAATATGGCTATAATAGGAAAACATGAGGGATCCTTGTAGTAATGGAAATGTTCTGTATTTTGACTGTTTCAACGTCAACATCCTGGTTGTGATATTGTACTATAGTTGTTGGTAACTGGGAAAAAACTGCAGAGGACCCCCCTGTCTTATTTCCTACAACTGCATGTGAATCTACTACTATCTCAAAATTAAGAGTTAATTTTTTAAAAAGGAATAGAGTACTGATACATGTCATGACATGGATGAACTATGTAAAAATTATACTAAGTGAAAGAAGTCAGTAACAAAAGACCACATAATGCATCATTCTATTTATATGAAATATTAAGAAAAGACAAATCCCTAGAGACAGAAATTGGACTAATGGTTGCCTAGAGATGGAGGAGGGGGAAAATGGGAAGTGACTGATAAAGTCACTTTTTATGGTGATGAGAATGTTCAAAATTAAGATAATAGTGATGTTTGCAAAACTCTGTGATTACTAAAGCCCACTGAATTGTACACTTTAAAAGGTAAAGTTTATGATATATGAATTATATCTCAATAAAGCTATTGTTTAAAAAATTATAGATCATGTAGCAAAATAGCAAAGTAGAAAATTCCAAGCTCTCATTTCTCCACAGAGACATCAAAAAATAAGCAGAAAGTGTTAGAACCAACTTTGTTAGAACTCTGAAAAGCAGTCAAATGTTTCTAGCAATCAAGTGAATGCTAAATCAAGAAAAAGGCAACTGGAAATGGTAAGAGAGCTTTGTGGTGCATACCCTTGCTCCCCCCTTCCTCGGTATGGTAGCAGTCTTAATGTGGTAAAAGCCCATGCTTCCAGTGTGGGACCCTGGTCCCTGGTTCCAGAGGGAGCAGAGAAGACCTTATTTGCAAAGTATTGTATATGTCTGTTCTAAGTTTTATGAGGTCTACTTGAAGGACTAATGCAAGGAACTTGTCTCTACTTTGCCTAACTTAGAATTCAGACCACACTAACTTTCACCCCAGCTCAGTGCAAACCTGACTAAGTGTTAGATTGCCCCAGCACAGAACCAGTCTGTAAAGACTGGGAGAGGTGTTTCAGGTTTTTCTGAGGGAGGGTGCTTTTCTTTTATTTTTGTTATTTGATTTTGTTTTTAGCTCCTGGCATTCAGGGAAATCTCTATCAAAACACTAGCCAAACATGAGCTAAAGGAATAGAGACTTCAGAGACCATTCATGACAAGGAATACAATCTTTTCAAAAATAGTTTGGAGTACTCACTAAACATACAGACTACTCCAGCCTTTCAACAATCAACAAAACAGCAAACCCTGGGAAAGGAGGAGAATCTGATTTCCAGAGTTATAACATTATAATATTCAAATGTCCAGTTTTCAACAAAAAAAAAATCACAAGATATGCAAAGAAATTGGAAAGTATGGCCCATTCAAAAGGAATAAAATTAATAGAAACTATCCCTAATGAAGTTCAGACATAAGACTTACTAGACAAAGACTTCAAAACAACTGTATTAAATATGTTCAAAGTGCTAAAGGAAAACATGAAGAAAAAACTAAAGAAAATCAGAAGGAAGATGTATCAAAAAGTTTTGAACATCAATAAAGAGATAGAAATTATAAAAAAAAAAGAACCAAATGGAAATTCTGGAGCTAAAAAGTATAGTAACTGAAAAAATTCAACAGAGGGATTTAACAACATATTTAATCAGGGAGAAATAAAAATCAGTGAACTTGAAGGGAGGCCAATTGAAATTTATGAAGTGTGAAATTTATCAAGTAGAAAGAAAAAAGAATAATGAAAAGTGAATAGAACCTAAGGGACCTGAAGTAAATCAAGTGGAGTAACATACATATTATGGGAATCTCAGAGGGAGAATTGAGAGATAAAGGGGAAGAAAGAATCCTGGAAGAAATAATGTTCAAAAACTTCCCAAATCTAATGCAAGACATGAATTTACAAATCAAGAACCTTAACAAGTTCCAACTAGAGTAAATTCAAAGATATCCACACAGAGATACATGATCAAACTGTCAAAAGACAGTATCTTGAAAGCAGTAAGGGAGAAAAGTGATTCATTATGTAAATAAATACAAGAGATTCTGAAGAAGATTAACACCCAATTTGTCATCAAAAACCATTGAGGATAGAAGATATTGTGATGATATATTTAGAATGCTGAAAGGAAAAAAAACCCTCTCAACCAAGAATTCTGTACCTGGCAAAACTCTTCTTCAAAAACAAGGGCAAAATTGAGGCATTTCTAGATAAACAATAGCTGAGGAAATTTGTTAACACTGGACCTGCCCTGCAAGATAAATGCTAGAGCAAGTCTCTTAGGTTGAAATGAAAGGACACTAGACAGTAACTAGAAGTCATATGAAGAAATAAAGATCTCTGATAAAGGTCCATAGATAGGTAAACATCAAGGCTAATACTTTTAACTCCAATTTTTATTTCTTACATTATTTAAAAGACATATAAAAATAATTATAATATGTTATTGGGCACAAAACATATAAAGTTGTAATTTGTGAAACAGTAACACAAAAGGACTGAGCTGTATAGTAGCAGAGTCTTTGTATGCTATTGAAGTTAAGCTGTTAATAATTCAATTTAGATTGTTATAAACACATAATATGTTATTAACATATAAATATGTTAAACATAATCCATATGGTAACTACACAAAAAAATCTAAAGTATATACATATAAGGAAAAGAGAAGGGACTCAAAATGGTTCCTCATGAAAAAAAAATAAACTCAAAAGTAGGCAGTAATGGAGAAAATGAGGGACAAAAAAGAATACAAATAGCAAAAGGGTAAGTAAGTCCGTACTTATCAGTAATTTTCTTAAATGTAAATGGATTAAACTAACTAATCAAGAGGCAGAGATTGATGAAGTGGTTAAAAAACATGACCCAACTATATACTGTCAACAAGAGACTCACTTTGTATCCAAAAAATGCAAATAGGTTGAAAGTGAAAGGATGGAAAAATATTATCCATTGCAAATAGTAACCAAAAGTAGCTGGGTGGCTATATAAATATCAGATAAAATAAAATTTAAGTCACAATATTACAAGACACAAAAAAGGAAATTATATATTGGTAAAGTGTCAATGTAACCAGAATATATAATCATTAGAAACATATATGCACCAAACATTTGAGTGCCCAAAACATAAAGCAAATGATGACAAAATTGAAGGAGAAATAGATAATTGTACAAAACTAGTGGAAAACTCAATAACCCACTTTCAATAATAAATAGAACATCTAGACAGAAGATAACCAAGAAAACAGAGGACTTAAGTAGCACTGTAAACCAACTAGACCTAACAGACATATATAGAACACTATGCAACAATGGTTGAATGCATGCTTTTCAAGTTCATGGTGATGCATTCTCCAGGATAAACCATATGTTAAGTCACAAAACAAGTCTCATTAAATTAAAAAAAAAATTGAAATCATACAAAGCATTTTATCCAGCCACAATGGAATGAAGCTAGAAGTCAATAACAAAAGGAAAATGGAAATGATGTAAATATATGGAAATTAAACATCATAATCTTAAATGACAAATGGATCAAAGAATAAATCACAGGGAAAATTAGAACCTACTTAAATATAAATTAAAATAAAAGCACAACATACCAAAATTATTGAGATGAATTGAAGACAATTATCAGAAGGAAATTTATAGCTGTCAATACCTACATTAAAAAGAAGAGAAATCTATACTCAATACCCTAACTTTACACCTTGAGGAATTATTAAAAAACCCAAAGGTAGCAGAAGGAAGGAACAAGAAAGATTAGAATTGAGACAAGAAAATAGAGAAAAGAAAACCAATAGAGGGCGTCCCTGGTGGCACAGTGGTTAAGAATCCGCCTGCCAATGCAGGGGACACAGGTTCAAGCCCTGGTCCAAGAAGATTCCACATGCTACAGAGCAACTAAACCCATGTGCCACAACTACTGAGCCTGCATGCCTAGAGCCTGTGCTCCGCAACAAGAGAAGCCACGACAATGAGATGCCTCCACTGACCACAATTAGAGAAAAGCTCACGCATAGCAATGAAGACCCAACACAGCCAAAAATAAATAAATAAATTTATTTTTTTAAAAAAGAAAACCAATAGAGAGAATTACTGAAACCAGAAGTTGGTTCTTTGAAAAGATCAACAAAACTGACAAACCTTAACTAGAATGACAAAGAAAAAGAAAGAGAATGCACATGAAACTAAAGACAGAAATAACAGTGGGAACATTGCTACTGACCTTACAGAAATAAAAAGGATTGTAAGAGAATATTAGGAAAAATTATATAACAACAAATTAGATAACTTAGATGAATTGGAAAAATTCCTAGAAACATACAAATTACCTGACTCAAGAAGAAATAGAAAACCTCAACAGACTTATAACAAGTAAAGAGATTAAATCAGTAGTCAAAAACCTCCCAAAGGAAAATCCAGGACCAGGTAGCTTCATTGATGAATTCTACCAAATATTTAAAGAAGAATTACCACCATTGGTATTCTTAGATATGACACCAAAAACAAAAAAGAAAAAAATTGATAATTTGGACTTAATGAAAATTAAAAACTTTTGTGTATCAAAAGACATTATCTATAAACTGAAAAGACAACCTACATAATGAGAGAAAACATTTGCAAATCATATATGTGTTAAGGGCTTAATATCCAGAATATATCAAAAACTCGTACAAGTCAACAACAAAAATACAAAAAGTCCAATTTTAAAAATGAGCAAAAGATTTGAATAGAGACAAATGATATTACATAAAAATCAAGGGATCAATCCAAGAAAATATAATAATTATATATATATATATGTGTGTATATATATATATACACACACACACCCAACATAGGACCACCTAAATATATAAAGCATGTATTAAGAGACATGAAGGGGAAATTGACATTAACACAATAATAGTAGGGAACTTTAACACCCCACTTAAATCAATGGATGGATCATCCAGACAGAAAATCAATAAGGCAAAACTGGCCTTAAATGACACATTAGACCAGATGCACTTAATAGGTATACATAGAACATTCCATCCAAAAGCAGCAGAATACATATTCTTTTCAAGCATACATGGAACATTCTCCAGGATAGATCACATGCTAGGCAACAAAACAAGCCTCAATAAATTTAAGAAAATTGAATACATATGAAGCATCTTTTCTGACTGCAACACTATGAGACTAGAAATCAACTATAAGAATAAAAACACAAAAAACAAACACATGGATGCTAAACAAGATACTGCTTTAAACAACAAGTGGATCACTAAAGAAATTTTTAAAAAAATACCTGGGGACAAATGAAAAAGAAAAACACAATGGGGCTTCCCTGGTGGCGCAGTGGTTGAGAGTCCGCCTGCCGATGCAGGGGACACGGGTTCGTGCCCTGGTCCGGGAAGATCCCACATGTCACGGAGCGGCTGGGCCCGTGAGCCATGGCCACTGAGCCTGCGCGTCCGGAGCCTGTGCTCCGCAACAGGAGAGGCCACAGCAGTGAGAGGCCCGCATACCACAAAAAAAAAAAAAGAAAAAAAAGAAAAACACAATGATCCAAAATCTATGGGATGGAGGAAAAGCAGTTCTAAGGGGGAAGATTACAGTGATACAAGCTTACCTCAGGAGAAAAGAAAAATCTCAAATAAACAACATAACCTTATATCTAAAGGAACTAGAAGAACAAACAAAACCTAAAGTTTTAGAAGGAAAGAAATCATAAAGGTCAGAGTATAAATAAATGAATTAGAGACTATAAAAACAATAGAAAAAAATCAATGAAACTCAAAATGGATTGAAGACTTAAGTGTAAGACCAGAAGCCATAAAAATTCTAGAAGAAAACATAGACAGAACATTCTTTGACATAAATTGTAGCAATTTGGGGGGAGCTATCTCTTAAGGTAAAGGAGGCAAATGCAAAGATAAACAAATGGAATCTAATTAAACTTAAAAGCTTTTGCACAGCAAAGGAAACCATCAACAAAACGAAAAGACAACCCACAGAATGGGAGAAAATATCTGCAAATGATACGACCAATAAGGGGTTGATATCCAGAATAAATATACAACTAATACAATACTCAATGTCAAAAAAACCCTGATTAAAAAATGGGCAGAAGGGCTTCCCTGGTGGCTCAGTGGTTGAGAGTCCGCCTGCCGATGCAGGGGACATGGGTTCATGCCCTGGTCTGGGAAGATCCCACATCCTGTGGAGTAGCTGGGCCCATGAGCCATGGCCGCTGAGCCTGTGCATCTGGAGCCTGTGCTCCGTAATGGGAGAGGTCACAACAGTGAGAAGCCTGCATACCACAAAAAAAAAAAAAAAAATGGGCAGAAGACCAGAATAGACAATTTTCTTTTTAAAAATTTTTTATTGAAATATAGTTGATTTACAATGTTGTGTTAGTGATTCAGTTATACATATATATAATATATATATTCTTTCTTTACATTCTTTTCCATTATAGGTTATTATAAGATATTGAGTATAGTTCCTTGTGCTATACAGTAGGTCCTTGTCGGTTATGTATTTTACATACAGTAGTATGAATATTTTAATCCCAAACTCCTAATTTATCCCTCCCCCACTCCCTTTTGGTAACCATGTTTGTTTTCTATGTCTGTGAGTCTATTTCTGTTTTGTATATAAGTTCATTTGTATCATTTTTTTAGGTTCCACATATAAGCAAAATCATATGATATTTGTTTTTCTCTGTCTGGTTTACTTCACTTAGTATGATAATCTCTAGGTCCATCCATGTTGCTGTAAATGGCATTATTTCATTTTTTTTAATGGCTGAGTAATATTGCATTATATATATATATGTGTGTGTGTGTGTATATATATATATATATACCACATTTTCTTTATCCATTCATCTGTCAATGGACACTTAGGTTGCTTCCATGTCTAGGCTATTGTAAATTGTGCTGCTATGAACACTGGGCTGCATGTAACTTTTGAATTATGTTTTTCTCCAGATATATGCCCAGGAGTGGATTGCAGGATCATATGTTAGCTCTATTTTTAGTTTTTTTAGGAGCCTCCATACTGTCCTCCATAGTGGTTGTACCAATTTACATTCCCACCAACAGTGTAGGAGGGTTCCTTTTTCTCCACACCTTCTCCAACATTTATTATTTGTAGACTTTTTGATGTTGGCCATTCTGACTGCTGCGAGGTGACAGCTCATTGTAGTTTTGACTTGTGTTTCTCTAATAATTATCAATGTTGAACATCTTTTCATGTGCCTTTTGGCCATCTGTATGTCTTCTTTGGAGAAATGCCTATTTAGATCTTCTGCCCATTTTTTGATTGGGTTGTTTTCTTTTTGTGATATTGGGCTGTGTGAGCTGTTTTGTATATTTGGCAGATTAATCCTTTGTGAGTCACATCGTTTGCAAATACTTTCTCCCACAGAATAGACAACCCTTAGAATGGGAGAAAAGGTTTGCAAACAAAGAAATCAACAAGGGAATAATTTCCAAAATATACACACAGCCTAAGCAGCTCGATATCAAAACAAACAAACAAATCAAAAAAATGGATGGAAGATCTAAATAGACAATTCTTCAAAGAAGACATACAGATGGCTAAAAAGCACATGAAAAGATGCTCAACATCGCTAATTATTAGAGAAATGCAAATCAAAACTACAGTGAGGTATCACCTCACATGGGTCAGAATGGTCATCATCAAAAATCTACAAACAGTAAATGCTGGAGAGGGTTTGGAGAAAAGGGAACCTTCCTACACTGTTGGTGGGAATGTAAATTGGTACAGCCACTATGGAGAACAGTATGGAGGTTCCTTAAAAAACTACAAATAGAACTACCATACGACCCAGCAATCCCACTACTGGGCATATACCCTGAGAAAACCATAATTCAAAAAGAGTCATGTACCAAAATGTTCATTGCAGCTCTATTCACAATAGCCAGGACATGGAAGCAACCTAAGTGTCCATCGACAGATGAATGGATAAAGACGACATGGTATATATATATACAATGGAATATTACTCAGCCATAAAAAACAATGAAATAATGCCATTTGCAGCAACATGGTTGGACCTAGAGATTGTCATACTGAGTGAAGTATGTCAGACAGAGAAAGACAGATGTCATATGATATCACTTATATGTGGAATCTAAAAAAAATGATACAAATGAACTTATATACAAAACAGAAATAAACTCACAGCCATAGGAAACACACATGCTTACCAAAGGGGAGTGGGAGAGGGATAAATTGGGAGATTGGTATTGACATGTACACACTACTATATATAAAGTAGATAACTAATAAGGACTTACTGTATAGCACAGGGAACTCTACTCAATACTCTGTAATGACCTATATGGGAAAAGAATCTAAAAAAGAGTGGATATATGTATAACTGATTCACTTTGCTGTACACCTGAAACTAACACAGCATTGTAAATCAACTATACTCCAATAAAAAAATTTTAAAAATAAAATACCTATAGTAAAAATAAATAAATAAAACTAGTCAATGTAACCAAAAAGAAACAGACTTACAGATATAGAGAATAAACTACTGGTTACCAGTGGGGATACGGTAAGGGGAAGGGGCAAGATAGGGGATATGGTAGGGGGAAGGGGGAAGATATGGTGGGGGAAGGGGCAAGATAGAGGTACAAATTACTATGCATAAAACAAGTAAGCTGCAAGGATATATTGTAAAGCACAGGGAATATAGCCAATATTTTATAATAACTATAAATGGAGTATAATTTATATAAATTTTGAGTCACTATGTTGTACACCTGAAACTAATATAGTCTTACAACTCAACTATACCTCAATTTAGAAAATAAATGAACTACATACAAACAATTCTTTTTAATGTGCACTATGCACACAATGGAATATTATTCAGCTTTACAAAAAGAAGGAAATTCTGACATATGCTACAACATGGATGAAACTTGAGGACATTATGCTAAATGAAATAAGTTAGTCACAAAAAGAGAAATAGTGTATGATTTCACATATATGAGGTATCTGGAGTAGTCAAATTTATTGAGACAGAAAGTAGAATGGTGCTTGCCAGGGACTGGAGGAAAGTGCAAATAAGAAATTATTGTTAAATGGGTATAGAGTTTCAGTTCTGCAAGATGGAGAGTTGTGTAGATAGTTTGCACAACAATGTGAATGTATTTAACACTACTGAACACTTAAAAATTGCTAAGGCTGTAAACATTGTTTTATATATTTTACCAGAATTAAAAATAAAGTAAATAAATAAATATCAAAAGCTTTAAAAAAAGAATGGAAAGTAAGGGTTGGCAAAGTTGTGGAGAAATTCGGACATTCCTACATTGCTGTGGGAATGTTAAATAGTGCAGTCACTGCAGAAAACAATTTGGCAGTTCCTCTAAAAGCTAAACATTGAATTACATATTATCCAGTAATTCCACTCTGATGTATATACCCCAAAGAATTGAAAACAGGGACTCAAAACATATATTTGTATGTTAATGTTCGTTGTAGTATTATCCACAATAGCGAAATGCAGAAACACTCCAAGTGTTCATGAACAAATGAATTGATAAATAAAGTGGGTATATACATACAATGGAATCTTATTCAGCCACTAAAAGGAAAGAAATCTGATATAGGCCACTGATACATGAATGAACCTTGAAAACATTATGCTAAGTGAAATAAGTCCGAAACTAAAGGACAAATATTGTATGCTTCCACTTACATGAAATATCCAGAATAGGAAAATTCATAGACAGAAAGTAAATTACGGGTTACTGGGGGCTGGGGGGAGGGGGAGAAGTAAGTTATTGCTTAAAGGTTACAGAATTTCTGTTTGGGTTAATGGAAGAATTTCAGAAATAGATAAGTGGCAATGGTTGCACAACACTGAATGTAATGGTGCCACTGTGTACACTTAAAATGGTTAAATTGGCAAGTGTTATACACATTTTATCACAATAAAAAATATCCAAAAAAGAGGGGAAAAGTGAAAATAACAGCTACAAGTACTACTCTTACTGCTGTGATCTAGTGTAACCCTTTGTAAAGGACCTCCTCCATGCCAGGTACTGTTTTAGGTACTGGGGAAACAGTCATGAAGAACTGTGAGAAAAGACAGATGATATACAAACAAGTAAGGAATCAGGAAACCAAATTTATAGCCCAGCACTGTTGTAGCCCTGGCACTATGTGGCTTCTGTTCTCCATGACCACTTCATGAGCCCCTGCCTTGGGCCAGACCCTAGAGACATAGGTTGTAGAACTATGCTTTACATATGGTCAAGTTCATGGCAATGAGTAGTTACTCTGCAAGCAATTTTTGCCCCTCCCTTCCCTCTGCTCTCTAGGTGGCCAATTTTCCCTTGTCCTGGATAGGCTTGAGCCTCAAACTCAAGAGCTGCCTTGGAATAACAGAATCCAGGCCAGGCATGGAGAATTTAGATGTTTCTCACCCTTCACAATATTCCCTTGGGTGCTGGCACCTCACTGCCTTCACCTCTCCTGGAATCAGTTCCTTGAGTGCCTGGACAGCTCCTGGCACTGTCCGTCCCCTGGTTTTTGTCCAGGCCTGGCTGACTGACTTCACCCATCTCCTCCCTTCCCCATCTCACCCACCACGGACTTTGAAAGTCCAGGGCTCCAGCTCCAGGGCTCTCAACATAGACAAAATAATGGGCCAATTCAAGGCCTAATTTAGTTATTGACTATTTCGTGTCAAACAGGCAAAACCAAACCAAAGTCATTCATTCCTCAATTTGGCAAATATTTAAAGAGCCCCTGCTCTGATCCAGATGTTAGCAACTTCACTTTGCAGCCAGAATAATGGTAATAACCATTTCTTGAGCACCTATTATGTGCTGGATACGTCTCATGGATTAACTCACTGACTTTTCATACAACCCTGTGTAGGGGTGGGGATTATCCCGATTTTTCAGCAGAGAGGCTGAGGTTCAAAAAGACATGGCTAGGGCTTCCCTGGTGGTGCAGTGGTTGAGAGTCCACCTGCCGATGCAGGGGACATGGGATTGTGCCCCGGTCCGGGAAGATCCCACGTGCCGCGGAGTGGCTGGGCCCGTGAGCCATGGCTGCTGAGCCTGCGGGTCCGGAGCCTGTGCTCCGCAACGGGAGAGGCCACAACAGTGAGAGGCCTGCATACCGCAAAAAAAAAAAAAAGACATGGCTAAGACCACTGAGGGGCCTGATGCACCTAGACCATTCCACAGCTCATGTATACTCCACACAGCCAGTGCACCATGCACTCTGCCAAAACCTCACTTTTCAATGTACCCCTACAATCCACACCACACACTGCTCACTTCACCCATGTTTCTCTTGTATACCTCTCATGTAACATGTCTCTTAGACATACTGTCTGTATCCAGTGTTTCTTGAATACCACACAGAAACTGACATGCACATCCATACAGACAGACTTTACAAAGACACTGGTACTAGTCCTCTTCCCCTGGCACTTTACACACATACACATATGTTTGCACAGGCCATGCAAATATTAGGCCCTGGGCTTCCCTTGTGGCACACTGGTTAAGAATCCACCTGCCAATGCAGGGAACACGGGTTCAAGCCCTCGTCTGGGAAGATCCCACAGGCCATGGAGCAACTAAGCCCGTGCACTGCAACTACTGAGCCTGCACTCTAGAGCCACAACTACTGAGCCTGTGTGCCACAGCTACTGAACCCTGCATGTCTAGAGCCTGTGCTCCGCAACAAGAGAAGCCACCACACAACGCAATGAAGAGTAGCCCCTGCTCACCGCAACTAGAGAAAGACTGTATGCAGCAACGAAGACCCAACGCAGCCAAAAATAAACAAACAAACAAATAAATAAATAAATAATAAGCCCTGCCTCCTTCCCACCCACTGTGTTCTGGTAACAAAACTAGGCACAGAGATTCTTCACTTATTCTGCCACATCCCCCTTTGAATCTCCTCCCTTCCCAGACCTGCTCTATCTCCATGTCAAGCTGTTTTCATTTTACCCACAAACAGATCCCACGCACAGGCTCATGCTCACTGATAGGCACAGCCCAGGCCACACCCAGGAACTGCCAACTCTTCCCCTACTTCCTTTGTTTGTTTTCCCAACACTGTGGATTGGGAGTCACTTAGCAGAAGGTGGCTATGCAACAGAGCTCTGCCCCGGACTTCAGGGAAGACCAGTCTGGTAGGGCTATGCCCCCTTCTACCTGTCCTTGCACTTTATCCCTCTTTCAGTGTTGGAGTTTTTTTCCCTATATCTGCCTTTATGGTGGGAGATGAACCACTGAACCATTTTCTCTGGCTCTTATCTTCCAGATACTTGGTCAAAGGTAAGGAGGAATTGGAGATCAGTGCTCATATAAAGGCATGGAAGTGGGGTTTTCCCTAGGAGTTCAGGTTTTAGAGTGATAATCAAGTGCTTGTTCTATAGCTACCACTGCCTTCCCCCTTCCTGGAGTTAACCCTCAGTGCCCTGTCCTATGCGCCCTTAAATAAAAGGATGCCAGTGTCTTTCTTCACAGTCAATATGCCTTTAGGTGACTCCTTCCCTGGTCCTGTCTCTATTTCCCCCATCTGTCAAATAGAAACCAATTATGAGGTCTACCCTATCACTGTGAGAAGTGGAGAATGCAAAAGGAGCCATATCAGGCCTGGTCTAGACTGGACATTTTCTGCATGGCTGCCTTTTCTCAAGGTCTCCCTCTGTATCAGTGGCCTTGCAAGGGTTCTCGCATATCATTTTAGGCCCAGAACTGATGTGTCAAAAGTAGCATGCTAATCTTGAGAAAGAAAAATGGAGCTGGAGGAATCAGGCTCCCAGACTTCAAACTACACTACAAAGCTACAGTAATCAAGACACTATGGTACTGGCACAAAAACAGAAATATAGATCAATGGAACAGGATAGAAAGCCCAGAGATAAACCCATGAACATATGGTAATCTTATCTTTGATAAAGGAGGCAAGAATATACAATGGAGAAAAGACAGCCTCTTTAATACATGGTGCTGGGAAAACCAGACAGCTACATGTAAAAGAATGAAATTAGAACACTCCCTAACACTATACACAAAAATAAACTCAAAATGGATTAAAGACCTAAATGTAAGGCCAAACACTATAAAACTCTTAGAGGAAAGCGTAGACAGAACACTCCATGACATAAATCACAGCAAGATCTTTTTGACCCACCACCTATAGAAATGGAAATAAAAACAAAAATAAACAAAGGGACCCAATGAAACTTAAAATCTTTTGCACAGCAAGGGAAAACATAAACAAGAGGAAAAGACAACCCTCAGAATGGGAGAAAATATTTGCAAATGAAGCAATTGACAAAGGATTAATCTCCAAAATTTACAAGCAGCTCATGCAGCTCAATACGAAAAAAACAAAAAACCCAATCCAAAAATGGGCAGAAGACATAAATAGATATTTCTCCAAAGAAAATATACAGATTGTCAACAAACACATGAAAGGATGCTCAGCATCACTCATCATTAGAGAAACGCAAATCAAAACTACAATGAGGTATCACCTCACACCAGTCAGAATGGCCATCATCAAAAAATCTAGAAACAATAAATGCTGGAGAGGGTGTGGAGAAAAGGGAACCCTCTTGCACTGTTGGTGGGAATGTAAATTGATACAGCCACTATGGAGAACAGTATGGAGGTTCCTTAAAAAACTAAAACTAGAACTCCCACAGGATCCAGCAATCCCACTACTGGGTATATACCCTGGGAAAACCATAATTCAAAAAGACTCATGTACCACAATGTTCATTGCAGCTCTATTTACAATAGCCAGGACATGGAAATAACCTAAGTGCCCACTGACAGATGAATGGATAAAGAAGATGTGGCACATCTATACAGTGGAATATTACTCAGCCATAAAAAGAAACAAAACTGAGTTACTGGTAGTGAGGTGGATGGACCTAGAGTCTGTCATACAGAATGAAGTAAGTCAAAAAGAGAAAAACAAATACTGTATGATAACACATATATATGGAATCTAAAAAAAAAAAACGTTCTGAAGAACCTAGGGGCAAGACAGGAATAAAGACACAGACATGGAGAATGGGCTTGAGGACATGGGGACTGGAAAGGGTAAGCTGGGAGGAAGTGAGAGAGTGGCATGGACATATGTACACTACCAAATAAATAGATAGCTAGTGGGTAGCAGCTGCATAGCACAGGGAGATCAGCTTGGTGCTTTGTGACCACCTAGAGGGGTGGGATAGGGAGGGTGGGAGGGAGACGTAAGAGGGAGGAGATATGGGGATATATGTATATGTATAGCTGATTCACTTTGTTATAAAGCAGAAATTAACACACCATTGTAAAGCAATTACACTCCAATAAAGATGTTTAAAAAAAAAAGTAGCGTGCTATACTGTGATGTGTAAGCTAACAGGCCTTGTGGCCAAACTGCCTGTACTTGACTCTTTACTAGTTATTTGACCTAAGGTGAGTTGCTAAATCATTCTGACCTCAGTTACTCTGTCCTAGAAATGGGGTTCATGATGGTATCTCTTTCATAGGATTGTTTTGAGGATTAAATGAAAGGATGCAAAAGTTCTTGGTTCATTGAAAATAATCAGTAGATGTTTGTTGAATAAATGAATAAACTAAGTAATACCATTTCTTCTTAGGCTCAAGGTCACAGACCCAGTAAATACCAAATATAATACCTGCCACTCACTGTGTGTCCCACTGGAATGCAAGCTCCATGAGGGCAGAGACTTTATGTCTGTTTTGTACCCCAAGCTTCTAGAACAGAGCCTGGAAAAAATAGTGCTTATAAATATTTCTTCAATGAATGAATGAGCAAATGAATGAATACTATATTCCAGGCACTGTGTTAGGCATGTGGGACAGAGTTCTAAGACAGGCAATACCTGTCCTCATAGAGTTTGCAATCTAGTCATTAAATTGATAACCACACCAATAATTGAACCTGGGGTAAATACTGTGAAAGAAGAGGGGAGGATGCTGTGAGAGTGAAACACAAAAGGAATTTCCTAGTCTGGTAGGTGAGAGGGAATCTCCCAGAGCCACTGAGCATCTGAACCTGAAGGAGTGAATCAGACGACAAGTAAGGAAGAGAAGATGGCAATGAACTTGGACCATTGAAAGATCAGAAAATGGTCAGCATGGGCTGGATTGTGGTGAGAAAGGGAATGAGTAGCAAGAAGTAGGATTGGAGAGCCTGGAAGAGACCAGATTATGTAGGACCTTGTGGACCATGGAAAAGAATTTGGCTTGTGTTCCTCACATGATAGGAAGACACTGGAGGGTTTTGAGCAGGGGAAAGGCATAATCTATGTTTTACAAAGATTCTTCTGGGTTCCTTATGGAGAATGTGTTGTAGGGGGCAAGGGTGAAAACAAGGAGACCTGTTAGGAGGCTATGGCAGTTGTCCAGGTGAGAGATGATGGGGACTATGACCCAACGGTTGGAAGTAAATGAGGAGAGAGGTGTATATATTAGGGATATATTCTGAGTATAGCAAGACTTGCTGATAGACTGAATAATGAGGGGGTGATAGAGGAAGAGGAGACAAAAATAATTCAGATTTCTGACTTGCCACCTGGGTATAGTGATGCCATCTTTCTTTGATAGGGAAGATTGTGGAAGGACAGGCTTTGAGGTGGAGGGAAACAGAAGTTCTGTTGTAAACCAAAGTTGTCTTTGGTTTACCAGCAAGACATGCAAATGGATATGCTAAACATGAGTCTGGAGCCCAAGATAGAGGCTGGGCATCTTTAATAGAATTATAAGTCTTGAGTGTGCTGGGGGAGCCATGGGGCAGTTGTGAGCAAAGGAGCAACATGAACTAACTTTTGTTTTAACACTATCATTCTGGACGCTGGGTTGAGAACTGACTATAAAGAGGAAAGGATGTAAGTAAGACCAAGAAGGAGGCTATTTCAGTCATATGGGCAAAAATTGATGGTAGCCTGGACCAGGGAAATGGAGATTGGGGAAAGAGGTCAAGTTTGGAAAAAGAGCCAACAGTCCTTGATAACAGATTGGATATGATAGGTGAAGGAGATGGAAATGTCAAAGATGACGCCCAGGGTTGGGGTTTGCCCAATTGTGTTCATGAGGGAGCCAAAGTCTGAGCTAGAGACCACTGGATAAGAATAGATTTGGGGGAAAGACATTCTCACTGGGGGAAGCCAGAGAAGATTCCCCCACAGGGGAAAATGTTCAGTTTCTCTCCCTGACCTCCTTGTTCCTTTTACTTTTTCTTGCTTACCTACCACAAGCTTCAAAAGGAGTCCATACATTCTACATAAAATTCCACTATCAGAGAATCTCTCCTTCATGTTGATGCATAGTGCTTTCTGGCCTCTGTTAACACTACAAATTATCCCTGGGAGATCACATCTACTCCTGTGACTTCAATTACCATTATTATTCTGATGACTTCCAATGTTCTATCTATAGATCTGCACACTTCTTTGAGCTCCAAACCCACATGGCCAACCATCTACTGTATATCTTCCCCTGGACATCCCACATGCAACACAACCCTACTATGAACCAAACCAAAGTCTTCATATTGCTCCCCATACATCTGTTCCTTTGCCCCAGTGTCCCCTAGATGCATAAATGTCCTACTGGTTACCCAGAATTCCATGACCAAAAGAACATGTAAGTCATCTTTGACTGCTCTTAATCCCCACATCTAACCCAACACTGAGTCCCACAGATACTATCTTCTTCTTCACAGTATACAGTCATTGTTGAGATTGGGTTCTAATGCCAGATTTCCTTGGCTTATATGCTGGCTCTGCAACTTACTAGTCACTTAAACTTTCTGTGCCTCAGTGCCTTCACCTGCAAAATGGGAATGATGATAACAGTACTTATACCTACTTCATAAGGTTGTGAATTAATCCAGGTAGATCACTTAGAACAGTTGCCTAGCACATAGTAAGTATTTAATACCTGTTAGCTATCTATGATAATAGTGATGATAACAATGATTTCCCAAATATCCCTCCTGACTGTAACTGCTGTAGTATAGACTCCCTTCTTGCCTGAATCACAAAATCCTCCTAACTTAGCTGAATAGATGAACGTAATAGATTTGCCATGCACTGTGCAGGGCACTGTCATGACACAAAAGTTTATTAGATATGATTTCTATCCTTCTGGAGAAGCAGTATTGCCTACACCTGCTCTGTCCAACATGGTAGCCACTAGCTTCAAGTGACTATTAAACTTTAACTTTAGATTTATTGAAATAAAATTATATTAAAAATTAAGTTCCTTAGTAAGAGTAACCACATTTCAGGTGCTCATCAACTTGGAGTCAGACTACTTAGATTTACCTCCTGGACCTGTCATTTCCAGCTGTGTGACCTTGGGCAAATCACATAACCTATCAGAGCCTATATTTTCATCTATTAAATGGGTCTAATAATAATAGTACCTACCTTAAAGGGTTGTTGTGAGGATGAAATGAGTTGATACTTATAACGTATTCATAATAATACTCAATAAATTTTAGTATTGTAGTTTAGCAGTAGCAATACTACACACACACACACACACACACACACACACACACACACACACACAAATACATACATCCTCTTGGAGAAAAGTAGTATTACCAGTTGATGAATCATAAGGGCTACTAAGGGTTTGGTCTAGCAGTTGGTGCTTTTTGAGTTCAGCATGGTGCACTGGAACCATAGCTGAGCTAGGGTTCTGGAGAATCCAAGTTTTAGTTCTAGTAGTAGTTCTAGCCATGGCTATAGAATTCATTTTCTGTGTAACCTTGGGAAAACTGTTTCCCCTTCACTGGCCTCAGTGGGGTGATTGCACTGTTCTAGATGGTGTCTCTGCCCTACCAGTTGAAGCACGCTTTAAGGGAAAGGATCCTATTTCAGATGGCATAAAGGAGTTAAGATAGATTTTTTTTAAACTTGGCATGTCTGAGGAATAGTAATTAAAGCTGACATTTATCGAGTGCTAACTCTGCACTGGACACCATACATACCATACATTAGTTCATTTAATTCTCAGAACTGCCCTGTGAGGTATTAGTTATCCTCATTTGGCCAATGAAGAAACTGAGGCTAGAGAAGTAAGGGTTTGGAAAAGCAAAGCCACTGTTCACTCTCAGACAGCCAGCGGTGAGTGGTAAGGTAGATCGTCAAACCCAGGTCCGCCTGACACCAAGACCACATTCTGAACCACCCTGTCATACTGCCTAGGAGCTTGGTGAAAGATAGTGGGGCTGGAGAGGTAGGTCAGAGTCACTTTAGTATAATTATGGAGGAGGCATTATGGTTGTAGAGCACTCAGAGCATGTCCTAACTACCTTGCTTCCCCTATCCTAAGATCTGTCCTTGGCAGGGCCCCAGCTAGAGTAATGCTAACCTTCCCTCCCAATCATCTAGCACTTTGGGCTGGGAAGGGGGCTGTTTCTCCTGAGGTCCTCCCTTCCGCTTTTCCTGGCCTGGGCAGTGAGTCTCTCTTCATAGTATTTGAATCAGAGGAAACAGATAGACTGAGGAAGTGAAGAAAAAACAGGCTGCCTGGGCTCTACAAGCCAATGTAAACACTCAGTGGTTTCCTGTTGTTGCAGCCCAAAGCGTCCCATGACATCATTCCTGGCCTTTCCAGAACACACTGGCTTGGCCCAGGGCTAAGTGGCAGTCGCCCCCCTTCCCCACCAGAGTTAGATCCTCCGGAACTGAAGAACTTCTCTGGGCCAACCATTCCCCACCTGCCTGGTCAGCCACTTAGGCCTTTCTAACCCTATAAGGTTTTGGAGGCTACAGACCGGACATGCTGTCCCACTTCCCAGAGGCCCAGTGGCTTATGGGTCAGAGCAAGGTTTCCTAAACCGGAAAAGTTATTTTACTTCTTTTAATGGAGATTTGGAGTCAGGAGAAGGGGAGAAATGTATGACACATAGACTCTGAGACAGGCCCTAACTGCTTCCTTCCCTCTCTACCTCACCCAGGGGCATACAAGTTTATTTCTCAGTGTTGGTCACAAATTCCTAGAAACAGAACTTTAAGGGCCCTTTCAAGACCTCATAGTCTAAACTTTCCATGGTGTAGATGACAGCACTAAGGCCCAGAGAGGGAAAAGGAACTGGTCCCAGTTGCACCATTGGTCAGTGCAGCATAAGCCATCCACTCCCGTGGTCTGAAATTGAGCTATCTCAAGCCTGAGCAGGATGATATAGTTAAAAGAGCTCTTGACAGGAAATTCAGAAACCAGGGTTCAAGCTGTAATTCCTCTATGAGAGATTAGATAAAGTTCTTTTTTTCTTTGAGCCTTGGCCTAGACAGCCATAATTCAATTCAAGGCAACACATACTTATTGACAGTCTACTGTGCCTGATAGAGCTGCTGGCTCCTGGGGAGGAGAAGAAAGCATGATGAGAAGACTCCCCAGTTCACAGGTTGAAATGGAAAGAAAATGAAGTGGATGGTCTAAACTCTGTAAGTGACCTAAAGCCTGTGTGGACTCCACGCTTCTGTCTCTAGGCAGAATCAAACCATAATCAGGTGTCTGGGGTCCTTCAGGGCTGCAGCCCCCTCCCCACTTCATTCACAAGGCAGCAGAGAACTCTCATTGAGCCAGAGTTCCATTTGCAAAAAACTTTCTCAGTTCTGGTCTCATTTAGCTGGGTACATTTGCATAGAGAGGTAGTGAGGTCCTAAATTATTGTCTGGAAATCAAGCCAAACACATTATTGTAGTTCCTACAGCCAGCAATAATTGGATTTCAAGCTGTAGCTGTGCCATGGAGCACAGGCAATTTGAAATAGTTCTTTTAATCAATCAAGTTCATCACAGCCTAGATTAGCAAGTAGAATTCAGAAACACATTTAGGGAAAAGGATGACTATTCCTGCACCCCCAAATGCATAAGACAATGTGAAGTCATTCTGTTAGCCAACAATTTAACCACAGCATAGATTAGATGAAACACACAGAAAATATAGACTCATTTAGATGCTTGGAGACACGCATCGATACACAGATGCAGGAAGCTGCACATGAGCATTGGGAGACACAAAGAAACATACACTCTCAGAGCAACAGACACACAGAAAAAAAAAGATGCACGCATGCACACACACACACACACACACACACACACACACACATTGTAGCTCCAATGGGAAGCTACAAAAAAAGTTAGCTGTCTGGAAGTTCTGAGGGACGACTTCCTGAACCCCTGTTCATCCTTCTGCTTCCTCCCCCAACAATCATCCTAATTCAAATCCTATAGAGTATTTTTTCCAAAGAAGCCTTAGAAAGCCATCCTCTCCTCACCACATCCATACCCACTCCCACTCCACTGCATCAGACCCGTCTATCACCAGACAACAGAAAATATCTTCTATCAGGGTTCCCTGATGTCAGTATCTTTCCACTAATACACTTTCCCTGAGGCAGGCTGCCTGCCAGAGAGAATCTTTCTACAGCTCAGCCCTGTTCTTGCCTCATCTCTGCTCAAAAATCCTTCCTATTCTCTCCACTGTCAGCGCAAGCAAACCTGGACACCTGACATTCATGGGGCAACCAAAACCTGGAACTCCTTGCCTCTGTTCATGCCCTCTGCTCTCCAGAAAGCAAATGGCACCTTGCCCAGCACCTTACACATGCTCACCCCAAGCTCTCCTGACCCTTGTGCTATTCACTTGGACTAGAACCACTCCGTCTGCACTTATCAAAATCTTACCCATGTTAGATTTTCCTGGGTTGTTTGAATTTTTCAGTAGGATGACTCCATCTTTGCCATTAAAATTTTTTAAATGTTTTCATCCTTTAAGGCCCAACCCTAAGGTAACCTCTTCCACGAAGTCTACCTCTAAAATCTCCCAAAAGCACTGTATAAGAGAACAGAACTTACCCCATTTAGCCTTCACAGCTTTGTGTGTCTTGGTCCTCAGAGGAGAGCTGATTGGGGAAAAGGACGAAATCCCCTCATGCTACTGCCTCCTCTGGGGCAGTCAATGTGCTGGCACTCTTCTTGTGTTACTGCATTGCCCACAGTCCAGCAAAGACAGACTGACAAAGCCCAGGCCTCTGGAATCTCACTCCAGCCTCTTTTTGAGTTACCTTATTCTAGTCATGAGTTTGAGTCTTGACATTGCCACTAGCTTGCTGTGTGACTACAGGCAAGTCTCAACTCCTCTCCAGCCTCAGTTTTTCCAAGGATACTTCCAGTTCTGGATTCTATTATTGCAAGATGCAGGATTTTATGCAGCTACTCCCATGAGGACATCAGGGACTAGATATGTCCACTATCTCTATTATTCTCTCTCTTTCTCTGCCACCTCCCCTGCCTGTCTCTCTCCTCACTGTTTTGTGTTTCCTTATCTCCTCTTTCTCTGTCTCTTTTTGTCTCTTCCTGCCTCTCTCCCTCTCCCTCTCTCTTCTCTCTCTCCCTCTCTCTTCTCTGTCTCCCTCTCTCTCTCTCTCTCTCTCTCTCTCTCACTGGCTTTCTCCCTCCCTCCCCTCTTCCTTCCTCTCCCTCTCTCTTTCCTTCTATCTTTCTGTCTCTTTTTCTTCTCTCTCTTCCTCTTCTCCCTCTCTGCCCTTCTCTCTCTGCTCCCTCTTTGTTTCTCTGCCTCTTCCTTTCTGCCTCTCTCTCTTCTATGTCTCTCTGTTTCTGATTCTATCTCTCTGTCTCTGCCCCACCCTCAACCCCAGGGGGTGAATCTGGCTGAATAGCTTCTAACTCAAAACAGCTCTGATGCTTCCTGAGTGTTGCTGGTGAGTAGAGGTAGAAATGAGGTCCCTCTGAGGGCCTCAGGAAGCTCAAATCCCTCACCCCTCCCCTTGAAAAGGGCTCACAGAGCTAAGGAGGAAGGCAGCCAGGATGAAGGGTCTCATAGCAGAGTCAGCTGGCTCCTACCCTCCAGCTTTTCACCTAAAGAGAAGGCATTGCCCAAAGAATCTCCATCTCCTAGATGATCTGAGCCGGAGGTTCTTAACACCCAAATGCTCCATCTTCCCACTCCTCAGCCTTACCATTTTACAGATGTGAAACAGACAACAGGAAAGGAATGACCCATCACTCCACAGTGAAGTAATGGAAGAACTAGAACTAGAATGCTGGTCTCCTGACTCCTAATCAAGTGCTCTGAAAAGATTATAAAATTGATTTAACACCATCAGTTGAAAGGCACTTTTCAGAGCATTTTGCTAGAAGAGAAGGCTGAGGATAGTGATGGGTCAGGTAGAGACTTGATAGATATCCAGATTGTGAATATTCAAAAACAGTGTCTAGATCTTCTTCATCTCCAGTGAAAGTTCAATATAGTGTCTGACACTGATGAATAAATGAGGGAGGAAGCTGCCATCAGGGCAGTTGGGGGACACTGATGCTTCCTCTGGGGCTCTGGGTGTTCATGTGGAAAACTCCAGAAACTTGGAAATCAAAGGATCAAGGGATTCTTTGATCAAGGGACTTGGAAATCAAGGGATTAAGGGATTAGTCTGTTCTAAATTTGTTCAGTCAAGACTTCCCCCCTGTCCAACCCCCATAAATCAGTTTCTCTTTGTAAAAGGAGTAATGATATCTGCCTCATCTGGCTCCCTAGGGCTTGGAGCAGTTTCAATGAAAGAAAAATATAGGAAAGAACCTTGACAAAAACAAGACAGCACTCTGCAAATGTGATGGCTGGGTGCTATGGTGATATCCTAGCTAGCAATTATGTTCTCAGCAGGGGCAACTGTGGGTGCTGAATGAGTCATCCTCTCACTCTCAAACCAGAGGCCTTGAAAGGGGAGAAATGAGGTGAGCCTTTCGTTAGGAGCTTTTTCCATGAAGGGGGGCCGGAACAAGGGTGGACAGAACCTCCCCCCCCCACATGCATACACACTGTGCCCCAGATTCCAGCCTCTTAGGGACTAAATGTCCAGCTTAAGCAAGGACTGCAAGTATCTGCTATTTAATTCAGAGATGCCAAGTCCCCAAGCCACTGGAGCTTCTGAGGCACTAAAAGTCAGAATCCCCAATTTTTCTTCAGCCTCTATTCTACAGCCAGCCTTGGGTTCTAGTTCTGACTGTAATTAATTTATTCTGTGATTTCAGGAAGATTGCATTCCCTCTCTGAGCCCTTTCCATCTATAACGTACAGGATAATCTAGATGCCTAACATTATCTTTCAAGAGTCCTGGACTAGAATTTAGAATATCTGGGTTCCAGTCCTGGCTCTGTCACAACAACTGTATGATTTTAGACAAATTCATTCCTGAGCCTCAGTTTCTGAAACTATAAAATGAGGCATTTGGATTAGAGGCTTAGTGCTGTGTTTCAAGAGTTCTGGACTGAGATTTGGGAAATCTGAGTTCTAGCTCTAACTGCCAGACTGAATCATTGTCTGAGTTTAGACTGGTCTCATCCCTTCTCTGGGCCTCAATTTCTCCTATCTATATCATAAAGGGATCCAAATATAAGTTTTCTAAAACACACCCTCTAGTTCTTTTTTTAAAGTTTTTTTTTTTTTTTTATTTTTGGCCATGCCACATGACATGTGGGATCTTAGTTCCCTGTCCAGGGATTGAACTCGTGCCCCCTGCAGTGGAAGCATGGAGTCTTAACCACTGGACCACCAGAGAAGTCCCATACACTCTGATTCTGATAGCCTGTGGTTCTAGAATTTTACGAAGGCTAAAAATGAAGTGAAGGGAGGGGGAGACCACACCCTGAATAATTTCTCATAAACTAGCAGTGGTTGCCCTCTATAGGTCAGACCTGAAAGCACAGGCCAAACTCGACTTGACCTGCTGAGGCCAACTCTGCCAAAAGAGCTGAAGCAGGAGTGGGACACAGAAGACAACCAGATGCTTCACCAGAAAAAGCCAGACACATAAACTAGGGGTTGGCCGGCAGACTTTCTGGCCCCTCCCTAATTAGAGGGATCCAGACAGAAGTGTGTGCTGGGAGATTGTACCTTCCTTCCCAGACAGCAGTAGCAAGAGGCTTTCCAGTGCTGTACAGAGGCCATGGCCAGTGGGGTCTCTGCCATGGGTAAAATATGTAGATTTGGGGTGATGTGGCTCAGTATTTGGGGGTGGAGTGTGACTGTGCTGTGAGGGTGAGTATAAGTTAATTCTGTGACTGAGAAGTTTTCACATATGAGACACACATATCTACCATATGCTCAAATTAAAGTGTTTAGCATCCCCATCTACTTCTTGCCCTCCTCAGAGTAGAAACAATTCATGCCTTTGCAGAAGACCCAGTATGACCTTAGTACAAAAATGAGAACATAAATCATAAGGAGAATAAATACTGGAAAATGCTCAATATTTGGGGAAGGCCCTAAGGTTCAAGGGATTTGTGGGCTTAGTCTTAGAGTTTCACTATATTTGGGACAATCTGTGGACTCATTCTTGCAGGGCATTATGTGCTGGAGGCTTAGGATGAATTCAGATGTATGGTTCTGTTACAGAAATAGGCACAGACTAAGCCTTTTATTGCTGTCATTCTATGTTCCATTATAGAAGTACTAGGCAAGTCACGAAACCATATACTCCCCCACCCTCCTTCTTGGTTAAAACGTCTGACCATCCAATGCAGATGTAAGGGGGAACACAAAGGAAGACAGTGTTCTCATGTGACAGAGGTGGTTGCAGCTCTAGTTCTGCTCCTGACTCACTATATAAACCAGGTCAAGTCCCAGCCTCTTTCTGGGTCTCAGTTTCCCCACCTGAAACAGGAGGGTGTTGGACTTGATGAACTCTCAGTTTTCTCCCAACCCTGACATTTTACCTCATTCTCTTTATAATGTTCTGTTACATTCTTTTCCTACCCAAATAGGGCCCAGCCATTCCCTGAGGTCTTCCAAGGCTCTCCCTGACATCCTAACCCCATCTCCACCCCCTCATCCCACTGCTACCATTGCTGCTGCCTACAATGGGATACAGTCTTCTCTACTTTTGGCTGGAAATTCTAATCATCCACTTCTGATGCTGGTGAGTTAACAAAGATTGATACAGTATTTCTCTGAAGTAACAGAACTCCCAGCTCTGCCAGTACTTCTGCATGCCCTTGGGAAAATCCTCTCCCTTCGCTACACCTCATTTTTCCCATTTTTAACTTAAGGGCAGTGGACTAGAATGGTCTCTGAAAGCAGCTAAGTGTTCCAACATCTTTCACTACTAGGTAATGAGAAGATGGAGATTGTCTTTGATGTTTTGTCATACTCTTGTTCTTCTTTCAGTGCTTCTTTTTTTTTTTTTTTTTTTTGCGGTACGCAGGCCTCTCACTGTTGTGCCCTCCCCCGTTGCTCCGGACGCACAGGCTCTGTGGCCATGGCTCACGGGCCCAGCCGCTCCGCGGCAGGTGGGATCTTCCCAGACCGGGGCACGAACCCGTGTCCCCTGAATCGGCAGGCGGACTCTCAACCACTGCGCCACCAGGGAAGCCCTTTCAGTGCTTCTTAAATGGAAACCTCTCCTTCCTCAACCTCCCACCTATGATAAGGGTTTCCACCACCATGCCCTAAACAAGAAAGCCAGCCTTCCATTACACTTCTTCAACTCCTGGACCTGTCTCCTTCCTCTCCCTGCCCTGTTCCCACCACAAACAAAAAGTTCTTCTTTCCTAGTCAAGGTGTCTGTGAGTAATACTAGTTTATTGTGAGGAACACATACAATAAAGATAGAAACTGCTTTTTACTCTATCAAATTATTTGTCCACACATCTTGCCATTAGTTTATTACGCCACCCTATCCCTGCTGGTGCCCATAATCTACTGTCAGAGGAACCACAGATGGACCCTGGAATGGAGACTTCAAAGGATATTTTATTTAAAAGTTTTGTAAACAGAATTACGCTCACAGCTTCAGCAACAGTGAGAGTTCAATTCAACCTCCCAGTTCAGCCTAGTTGCCTGGGGCACTTCCTCAGACACCCCAGTGACCTGACTTGAAGTCAGACCTGAGTACGTCCCTTCTCTCCTTCCTGGAAGCCAGTTCAAAGAGAGGTGCATGGTTGTGGGCACCACAGGAAAAACCAGGAGGGAAGAGCATGCAGGTAGCAGAAAGAGGAGGGGGAAAGGAGAGGGAGGAGAAGAAAAGGTAGGAAGGTGGGAATATTCAGTAGCAGCAAGGATTGGAGGTAGACCCGTTGTGGGTACTGAAAAGTGTTTAGAAGAAATTAAAAAAAGAAAAGAATTGTAAATGAGTAAAAATCCAAAAATATGTAAAAAATCTTGAAGAGGAAATCACTTGCTTATTCTTGCCAACAAATCCAATTTCCTCCTTCCCATCTATGTAATATGCAATGATAACATTTCGTGTCTATTAGTGACTATATATTGTTATTGTAGCTGAAATAGTGTGACTAATAATGACTAATATATCATGGTTAATGATGGTTAATACTATATCTAAAATATTATTAAAAAATCAGAGATGGGAAGGAGAGGAGAGGAAGGGGGAAGGACAAAATGGGATGAAGAGGAGGTTATCAAGTTAGAGTGCTACTCTGGGTTCAGACCTGACTGACTCTCATCTGTTTAATGTCTCTGAGAATCTTCAAAGGCCCCTTTATGATTCTAAGGAGCACTTGTGCCAGGAGCAGTACAGGGAGCAATGTTACAATCTGGCTATACCTGGGCACTGCTGGTACCATTCACCATCAACACCCATAACCAGTCAGATATCCACAGCCAATCACCAATGATATCTATAGGTGACTGATGTTAATATTATATTGCTACCATCACTCAAAATTCCCCCATCTAGACTACAGTCTAGCTGGGGGACTGGGATTAGGTAATGGTAAGGGAGAACTTGTTGAGAGGGGCATATAGCACCAGTCCAGGAAGAACTATCCTCTATGCCTCCTGGTCACTCTAGGATTAAGAGAAAAGTCTAGGGTGGGGCAGGGGGAAGCTGAAGCCTAGCTGGCCTTGCCCCTAAGCTGCCTCCTTCAGGGTGCCTCCCTGATGATGGGAAGGAGTCTACCTTTCAGGCCATGGCTAGCTGATCCTGACTAGCAGGCATTGCCATGACCTGGGACTACTCTTGAAGGATTCTTTGCCAAATCCAAAGCCAGAAATCCTTATCTGTAACCAAAAACTGACAAGAGGAAGGAAGGGAAGGTGGGATACACCCGTCTAGACCACTGGGACCATCACAGGATCCCACTGGGCCTACGTTTCTGGCGAGCCAGGGCTACAGCATAATAGCACTGGAAGCAGACTAGGAGCACAGGCACCAGCACGACACTGGTGCACAAGCCCACAGTGGCTGTGACAGCAGCATTGAGCTGGCGCAGAGCAGAGAGAGGGTAGACATCTCCATAGCCGACAGTGGTGAGTGTTATGACAGTCCATCAGAGACATGTAGAAATGTCTCCAAAGTGAGGCTCACCCTGACCTCGGGTGGACATACTCAAGAGCTCCCCATAGAGGAAGAGCAAGCCAAAGAATAAGATCTCAGCCACCCAAATCAGGAGAAAGGCACACAGAGGACATAGAGAGAATGAATGGCCCCAAGCATTAGGCTGAGATGGGGTTGCCATTCAGCCTTGTCACCCACTACCAGTTCCACCAGCACAGGGAACAGACAGAAGATGTAGGCTAGATTGAGAGGGCTACACAGGAAGTGCACCTTATCAGGGCAGGAAATGGCACGGGCAAAGAGCTCAGCTCCAAACCAAAGGGCACAGAGTAGTTCCAGGTAGAGCAGGTCGGGGGCACAGTGGTAAATGAGACCGTTGTTCTGCTGCTGCTACTGCTGCTGTTTTTCCCCCTGCCCTCACCCCATGTCCCATAGGAATGAAGTTGGCAGAGAAGTAATCCAGCTGGACCTCTGTCTCCTGGAAGAAGATGACCAGAGCACACACGGCAAAGAGTGTGGAGATCATAGAAAAGCACTGGGGAAAAAGAGGTATGTCAGAAGTACCCCCATTTACCAGCCATCCCACCTCTCTAACTAGACTCCCACCCTTCTTCCCTCCCCCGTTTTTGGAGATTCCCTCAAATTGTCCTGAGCATCTCTTCAGATTCAGGTCCCAAACACCATGTCAAGTGTGTAGCCATTGTGGCAACTTGGCAGGGTCCTTTGGGACTAGCATGGCACCGCACAATGTTAGTGAGTTACCTTGGCCCCTAGGGAAGACTGGGGTTGGTCAAGAAGCACCCAGAGCCATGGCTTCCAAGTATTCCGCAGTCTCTGGTCTTCACTGGAGTTCCACTGAAGGCGCTCATCCATGTGGACATTCTCACAGACCTCCCAAGATAGGAAGTCCTGGGTTTGTGTGTCCTTGCCACTCAGCTTAAGCCAGCAGCAAGGTGCCAGCAGTGCTTCCACCAGGCCCCAATAAGCCTCCTCTAGGACATCCCGACAAACATTGGCAGGGCAGTGCAGCTGCTGAGTACCATAGCCAGCACATAGCCAAAGGGCTCAGGATTTTGGTCAAAGAAAAACTCTTGAATTGGTGGACCCTGAGCAGCTGGGGTGCCAGGTTGGGGTGGCTCAGTCAACTTGTAGAGGCAGGTGCCTGGAAAGGCCCACAAGGTGCCCTTGTAGGTCTCATGGCACGTGCCCACCACGTTCAGGATCAGTTTATCGTCAGCCCTCCATGACCAACCGTGAGCCTGCTTCTCGGCTGGCTCGGATCCGCTAGCAAGAGGAGGGATGACGGGTTACGACGGGGTCCTCCTGCCTTCCTCTCCCCTCCCAGGCTTGGCCAGAGCAGGGAAGGGGCTGAGGGCAACAAAAGTGATGTGGTAGCCCAGGCACCCAAGAGAAGCTACCTCAGGCACCCAAGAGAAGCTACCCTAGGCATGGAGCTGGGGATGTCTCTTCCTTCTGGGTCTTCGGGAATCAGGAGGACAGCCAGCTCTCAGGTATGGTCACAGTGGCTAGCCAGAATCTCTCCTGGACCCAGCAACTCCAAGAGAAAAACCAGCTAGCATGGAAACAAATGTCTTTCAGAGGCTCTTGGGAGACACCTGGCCTGGTGACTCTGAGAGAACAATTGTGCCATGGTATACAGCAGGGTAAGTCACAGACAGGCAAACACAGACTAAATGGCCAAGATGGGGACAGGGATGTCGCTCAATCCTCTGTCCCTCACTTTAAAAACTTGGGACAGTGATGGGGTGGGGTGAGGGAGGGAATAAAAAAAGGGGTACTGAGGGAGGCTAAGGGCAGGGAATGGGGAGTGAAGATGGGGATGACAGGGGAAGTTGGAGGGTCTTAGAGATCCCTAGGCCTCCACAGGGAGTAGGAAGTGCCTGACTTGAGAAACTGGCTGGGGGGTCGGCAGACCTGACAGCGATGCGTATTTTTTTTGCTTTAAACATATATTTTTAATTTAAAAGGCTGTTAGTAAAGATGAAAGGTTAAAATGTGAGTTCTAATCATATTTGGAAATTTGTGTATTTGAAAAACATTAGTAAACTAATGAACAATTAATTGTGTCAGTTTAATTTTTCTTTCACATTAAAAAAAATCAAACAAATATTTTGTGAAGTGTTCTTAGGCTTCTTATTTTAACTCTGGGTTTGCGTCTTGGATTTCCAGATATAAAATGATTTTTTTTTGACTCTGACTCCCCTGGCACCTAGTCCTGGGCACTCCTCAGCAGCACTACCAGCACCACCAGCACTAGCAGGAGAAGCAGCAGCCTCTGTGGATCTCTCTACTGGGTGCCCTAAAATTGCTTTGGGCTAAATGAGTTCCTTGCCTGGGAACAGAAAGGAGTAAGAACAGAGTTGGGCGGGGGGGGGGGGGGGGGGGCTCTGAAGAGAGACAGAGGGTGGGAGGAGCACAGAAAAGCAAACCAAAAGAGTCAAAACACCTACACAGATCAACATTTCAGTGTTCCCTACCCCCTGACAGGCAACCTGCTGGGGCCTCCTGTGTTTGTCCCTGAGGGCTAAAAAGGAAGAGGGCACAGACAACCACCTCCAGTTTGGGAACCTCAAACCCCCTACCCCGAACTGCCCCCACTCCTTGGTCAGCCCTTGCTCACTCACTTGGTTGTTTTGCGTAGTCCATGAATACTGGCAGGGAAGGGACGGGCGGCTGGCTGGGCGTTGGGGCCAGTGACGCTGGGACGGGTGTTGTAGCCAGCATTGTTGCCACCTCTGGAGTTTGTGACTGCTCCTGCACGGAGAGGCCCCAGGACCAGGGTGTGTTCATGGAAGAGCTGGCAAGGAGGTGGGGTTTTCCAGGAGCCTCTTGCTCCTGCTGTGGCCAGAGAAGCAAGTACTGAGAGGCAACGATCTGATTCAAGACCGTATGTGTTCCTGCCTGCTTGCTTACAGAGGCTGTCCTGGCCTCCAGCCTGCAGGGAATCAGACAAGAGACCCTGGCCAACTTTGCTGCTCCTCCTTCCTCCCCCGGGCACAGTTCCAGCCCAGAGCAGAGGGAGGGGAGGAGGCAGCTGGAGGGAAAACAGGAAGTTAGGTGGTCAGGCTCCAGGCAAGAGGCCACCTCACAAGACCAGTTAATCCAGTTAATATTTCAACAACTCTCTCCCCCAATTCCAACCAACCCAGCCCCGCTTTAATATTTTGAAAACTTTCTCTTCCCCTCCCCCTCCCCCATCTCCATAACAATTCTCCTATCAGAAGCCTGCAAAGGAGAAAGGGGTGTGGGAGGAGGGAGAAGTGAGAACCAGAAGACAGCCTGGGAGGCCAGATGTGTTCCTGGCTATATCCAGCTGTTTCTGCCCACTCATTTTTCTTCCCTTTTCTCCGGACACCCTGGTGCCAAGGATTGGGGTAGGAATGGGTGAAGGGGAAGGGCAGGGGAGCAAGCCACCTCAGAGAGAAGCTTGTCTATGGCCTATGCCAGGATTGGCAGAGGCTCCAGCCCCCTGGGACAAGCCACATCTCCTCCCCCCTCTCCCACAACCTCTGCCTCCAGAAATCCTTCCTGGGAATTGGGCCAGTCTCCTATCTTGCTGCTGTTGAGAGTTTGCCAATGGAGCACCCAGATGATCCTAAATTCCAAGATAGCCCTCACTCCCACCCTTTGGCCCAGCCTCCATGCCTCTTTCCCATCACTAGACCAGAAATTCCCAGGAGGAATGAAGATTCTTACCACAATCCAACACCCTCCCCAACTCTTCCTTTTCAGCCCATCCCTCAGAGCCAGGGCCTTGTTGGATTGAGAGTTTCAAGACATGGCTCCCCTCCTCCCTCTTGGTCATTGCCTAACTGTGGGGCTGCTGTGAGGGAGGGTCACCACAGTGGACTTCATGGTGAGAATGGAGGGAGGAAAGGTGGTGGTGACAAACACAGCCGTATCAGGCCTTAGTTCTACAAAGCCGAATTCTTACCTCAGCCAAAGAGGGCAGAAAATAATTTGGGCACTTTACAAGTGGGAAGGGTAGCAGCAGCAGCTTCCTCTCTCACTCCATCCATCCCTGCCCCTTTCCCCTCAAATGTCCTGTCCCTTATCCACACTAGCCCATTTGCTTTTTGATTCCCTAAACCAGCCAGTCTTAGGACTTCCCTGGTGGTCCAGTGGTTAAGACTCATGCTTCCACTGTAGGGGGCATGGGTTCAATCCCTGTTCAGGGAAGTAAGATCCCACATGCCATGCGGTGTGGCCAAAAAAAAAAAAAAGAGTCCTAAACCAGCCAGCCTCTTTTTCTTTTCTTTTCTTTTTTTAACTTTTTATGTTGGAGTATAGCTGATTAACAGTGCTGTGATAGTTTCAGGTTCACAGCAAAGGGACTCAGCCATACATATACATGTATCCATTCTCTCCCAAACTCCCCTCCCATCCAGACTGCCACATAACATTGAACAGTGTTCCCCATTCTACACAGTAGGTCCTTGTTGGTTATCTATTTTAAATATAGCAGTGTGTACATGTCGATCCCAAACTCCCTCTTTCCCTCTTCCTCCCCACCTGGTAACCATAAGTTAATTCTCTAAGTCTGTGAATCTGTTTCTGTTTTGTAAATAAGTTCATTTGTATCATTTCTTTTTAGATTCTGCATATAAGGGATATCATACGATATTTCTCTTTGACTTACTCCACTCATTATGACAATCTCGAGGTCCATCCATGGTGCTGCAAATGGCATTATTTCATTCTTTTTAATGGCTGAGTAATATTCCATTGTGTATATATATATATATATATATATATATATATATATATATATATACACAACATCTTCTTTATCCATTCCTCTGTCAATGGACATTTACATAGCTTCCATGTCTTGGCTACTATAAACAGTGCTGCAGTGAACACTGGGGTGCATGTATCCTTTCGGACCACGTTTTTCTCCAGATATATGCCAAGGAGTGGTATTGCAGGGTCATACAGTAGCTCTATTTTTAGTTTTTTAAGGAACTTCCATACTGTTCTCCATAGTGGCTGTACCAGTTTACATTCCCATCAACAGTATAGGAGTGTTGCATTCTCTCCACATCCTCTCCAGCATTTATTGTTTGTGGATTTTTTAATGATAGCCATTTTGACTGGTGTGAGGTGATATCCCATTGCAGTTTTGATTTGCATTTCTCTAATAATTAGCAATGTTGAACATCTTTTCATGTGCCTATTGGCCATTTGTATGAGTTCTTTGGAGAAATGTATATTTAGGTCTTCTGTCCATTTTTTGACTGGGTTGTTTGTTTTGATGACATTAAGCTTCATGAGCTGTTTGTAAATTTTGGAGACTAATCCCTTGTCAGTCACATCATTTGCAAATATTTTCTCCCAATCTGTGGGTTGTCTTTACGTTTTGTTTATGGTTTCCCTTGCTGTGCAAAAGCTTTTGAGTTTAATTAGGTCCCATTTGTTTATTATTGTTTGTATTTCCATTATTCTGGGAGATGGATCAAAAAAGATATTGCTGCGATTAATGTCAGAGAGTGTTCTGCCTATGATTTCCTCTAGTAGTTTTATAGTGTCCAGTCTGACATTCAGGTCTTTAATCCATTTTGAGCTTACTTTTGTGTATGGTGTTAAAGAATGATCTAATTTCATTTTTTAACATGTACCTGGCAAGTTTTCCCAGCACCATTTGTTGCAGAGATTGTCTTTTCACCATTGAGTAGTCTTGCCTCCTTCGTTGTAGATTAATTGACTGTAGGTGTGTGGGTTTATTTCTGGGTTTTCTTTTTTTTTCTTTTTTTAATTTTAATTTTTTAAATTAATTAATTAGTTTATTTATTTATTTTGGCTGCGTTGGGTCTTCATTGCTGTGCACAGGCTTTATCTAGTTGTGGCGAACGGGGGCTACTCTTTGTTGCAGTGCATGGGCTCCTTGTTGCAGTGTCTTCTTGTTGTGGAGCACAGACTCTAGGCATACAGGCTTCAGTAGTTGTCGCACGTGGGCTCAGTAGTTGTGACTCGTGGGCTCTAGAGTGCAGGCTCAGTAGTTGTGGCGCACAGGCTTAGTTGCTCTGCAGCATGTGGAATCTTCCTGGACCAGGGCTTGAACCCGTGTCCCCTGCATTGGCAGGTGGATTCTTAAACACTGTGCGACCAGGGAAGTGCCTATTTTTATTTTTTTAAACATCTTTATTGGAGTATAATTGCTTTACAATGGTGTTAGTTTCTGCTGTATAACAAAGTAAATCAGCTATACATATACATATATCCCCATATCTCCTCCCTCTTTCATCACCTTCCCATCCTCCCTATCCCACCCCTCTAGGTGGACACAAAACACTGAGCTGATCTCCCTGTGCTATGCGGCTGCTTCCCACTAGCTATCTATTTTACATTTGGTAATGTATATATGTCCACGCCACTCTCTCACTTCTTCTCAGCTTACCCTTCCCTGTGTCCTCAAGTCCATTCTCTATGTCTGGGTCTTTATTCCTGTCCTGCCCCTAAGTTCTTCAGAACCACCTTTCTTTTTTTTAGATTCCATATATATATATATAGATAGATAGATAGATAGATAGATAGATAGATGTGTGTGTGTGTTAACATATGGTATTTGTTTTTCTCTTTCTGATTTACTTCCCTCTGTATGACAGTCTCTAAGTCCATCCACCTCACTACAAATAACTCAGTTTCGTTTCTTTTTATGGCTGAGTAATATTCCATTGTATATATGTGCCACATCTTCTTTATCTATTCATCTGTTGATGGACACTTAGGTTGTTTCCATGTCCTGGCTATTGTAAATAGAGCTGCAATGAACATTGTGGTACATGAGTCTTTTTGAATTTTGGTTTTCTCAGGGTATATGCCCAGGAGTGGGATTTCTGGGTCGTATGGTAGTTCTATTTTTATTTTTTTGAGGAACCTCCATACTGTTCTCCATAGTGGCTGTATCAATTTACATTCCCACCAACAGTTCAAGAGGGTATATTTCTGGGCCTTCTATCCTGTCCCATTGATCTATATTTCTTTTTTTTTTGCCAGTACCATACAGTTTTGATGGCTATAGCTTTGTAGTGTAGTTTGGAGTCAGGAAGTCTGATTCCTCCAGCTTAATTTTTCTTTCTCAAGATTGCTTTGGGTATTTGGGGCCTTTTGTCTCTCCATACAAATTTTAAAATTTTTTTGTTCTAATTCTGTGAAAAATGCCATTGGTAGTTTGATGGGGATTGCATTGAATCTGTAGATTGCTTTGGGTAGTATAGTTATTTTGACAATATCGATTCTTCCAATCCATGAACATGGTATATCTTTACATCTGTTAGTGTCTTCTTTGATTTCTTTTATCAGCGTCTTATAGTTTTTGGAGTACAGGTCTTTTGTCTCCTAGGTAGGTTTATCCCTAAGTATTTTATTCTTTTTGATGCAATGGTAAATGGGATTGTTTCTTGAATTTCTCTTTCTGATCTTTTGTTGTTAGTGTATAGAAATGCAACAGATTTCTCTGTGTTAAATTTGGAACCCACAACTTTACCAAATTCATTGATGAGCTCTAGTAGCTTTCTGGTAGTGTCTTTAAGAGCTTCTATGTATAGTGTCATGTCATCTGCAAACAGTGACTGTTTAACTTCTTTTCCAATTTAGATTCCTTTTATTTCTTTTTCTTCTCTGATTGCCATACCTAGGACTTCCAAAACTATGTTGAATAAAAGTGGTGAGAGTGGACATCCTTGTCTTGTTCCTGATCTTAGAGGAAATGTTTTCAGCTTTCCACCATTGAGTATGATGTCAGCTGTGAGTTTGTTGTATATGGCCCTTATTATGTTGAGGTATGTTCCCTCAATGCCCACTCTCTGGAGAGTTTTTATCATAAATGGGTGCTGAATTTTGTCAAAAGCTTTTTCTGCATGTATTGAGATGAATCTATGGTTTCTATTCTTCAATTTGTTGATCTGGTGTATCACACTGATTGATTTGCAGATACTGAAAAATCCTTGTATCCCTGGGATAAATCCCACTTGATCATGGTATCTGATCCTTTTAATGTGTTGTTGGATTCTGTTTGCTAGTATTTTGTTGAGGATTTTTGTGTCTATGTTCATCAGAGATATTGGCATGTAATTTTCTTTTCTTGTGGCATCTTTGTCTGGTTTTGGTATCAGGTTGATGGTGGCCTCATAGAATGAGTTTGGGAGTCTCCCTTCCTCTGTAATTTTTTGGAACAGTTTCAGAAGGATAGGCGTTAGCTCTTCTCTAAATGTTTGGTAGAATTTGCCTGTGAAGCCATCAGGTCCTGGACTTTTGTTTTTTGGGAGTTTTTTAATCACAGTTTCAATTTCAGTGCTTCTGATTGGTCTGTTCATACTTTATATTTCTTCCTGGTTCAGTCTTGGGAGACTGTACCTTTCTAAGAATTTGTCCATTTCTTCCAGGTTGTCCATTTTATTGGCATACAGTTGCTTGTAGTAGTCTCTTATGATCCTTTGTATTTCTGTGGTGTCAGTTGTAACTTCTCCTTTTTCACTTCTAATTTTATAGATTTAAGTCCTCTCCCTGTTTTTCTTGATGAGTCTGGCTAAAGGTTTATCAATTTTGTTTACCTTTTCAAAGAACAAGCTTTTAGTTTCATTGATCTTTGCTCTTGTTTTCTTAGTCTCTATTTTATTTATTTCTTCTCTGATCTTTATGATTTCTCTCTTTCTACTAACTTTGAGTTTTGTTTGTTCTTCTTTCTCTAGTTGCTTTAGTTGTAAGACTAGGTCGTTTATTTGAGATTTTTCTTGTTTCCTGAGGTAAGATTTTATAGCTATAAACTTCCGTCTTAGAACTGCTTTTGCTGCATCCCATAGGTTTTGGATCATTGTGCTTTCATTGTCATTTGTCTCTAGGTATTTTTTTATTTCCTCTTTGATTTCTTCAGTGATCCATTGGCTGTTTAGTAGCATATTGTTTAGCCTCCACGTGTTTGTGTTTTTTATAGTTTTTTTTTCTTGTAGTTCATTTCTAATCTCATAGTGTTGTGATCAGAAAAGGTGCTTGATGTGATTGCAATTTTCTTAAATTTACTGAGGCTTGCCTTGTGGCCCAGCATGTGGTCAATCCTGGAGAATGTTCCATATGCACTTGAGAAAAATGTGTATTCTGCTGTTTTGGATGGAATGCTCTATAAATATCAGTTAAGTCATGTGGTCTAATGTGTCGTTTAAGGCCTGTGTTTCCTTATTGATGTTCTGTCTAGATGATCTGTCAATTGATGAAAGTGGGGTGTTAAGAGCCCCCACAATTATTGTGTTACTGTCAATTTCTCCCTTAATGGCTGTCAGTACTTGTCTTATATACCAAGGTGCTCCTATGTTGGGTGCATATATATTTACAATTGTTATATCTTCTTCTTGGATTGATCCCTTGATCATTATGTAGTGTCCTTCTTTGCCTCTTACAACAGTCTTTATTTTAAAGTGTATTTTGTCTGATATGAGTATTGTTATTCCAGCTTTCTTTTGATTTCCATTTGCGTGGAATACCTTCTTCCAACCCCTCACTTTCAGTCGATATGTGCCTCTAGGTCTGAGGTGGGTCTCTTGTAGATTGCATATGTATGGGTCTTGTTTTTGTATCCACTCAGCCAGTCTATGTCTTTTGGTTGTCACATTTAATCCATTTACCTTTATGGTAATTATTGATATGTGTATTCCTATTGTCATTTTCTTAATTGCTTTGGGTTTGTTTTTGCCAGTCTTTTTTCTTTCTTTCCTCTTTTGTTTTTTTCTCCTGGTTTGTTGACGTCTTTAGTGTTGTGTTTAGTTTGCTTTTTCTTTTGTGTGTGTATATCTACTGTAGTTTTGGGGTGTGCTGTTCCTATGAGGTATTTTTTTTTTACATCTTTATTGAAGTATAATTGCTTTACAATGGTGTGTTAGTTTCTGCTTTATAACAAAGTGAATCTGTTATACATACACATATGTTCCCATATCTCTTTCCTCTTGCATCTCCCTCCCTCCTACCTTCCCTATCCCACCCCTCCAGGCGGTCACAAAGTGCCAAGCTGATCTCCCTGTGCTATGCAGCTGCTTCCCACTAGCTACCTACCTTACGTTTGGTAGTGTATATATGCCCATGCCTCTCTCCCGCTTTGTCACACCTTACCCTTCCCCCTCCCCCATCCTCAAGTCCATTCTCTAGTAGGTCTGTGTCTTTATTCCTTTCTTACCCCTAGGTTCTTCATGACATTTTTTTTCTTAAATTCCATATATATGTGTTAGCATGCGGTATTTGTCTCTCTCTTTCTGACTTATTTCACTCTGTATGACAGACTCTAGGTCTATCCACCTCATTACAAATACCTCAATTTTGTTTCTTTTTATGGCTGAGTAATATTCCATTGTATATATGTGCCACATCTTCTTTATCCATTCATCTGATGATGGGCAGAAGACCTAGATAGACATTTCTCCAAAGAAGATATACAGACTGCCAACAAACACATGAAAGAATGCTCAACATTAATCATTAGAGAAATGCAAATCAAAACTACAATGAGATATCATCTCACACTGGTCAGAATGGCCATCATCAAAAAATCTAGAAACAATCAATGCTGGAGATGGTGTGGAGAAAAGGGAACACTCTTGCACTGCTGGTGGGAATGTGAATTGGTACAGCCACTATAGAGAACAGTATGGAGGTTCCTTAAAAAACTACAAATAGAACTACCATATGACCCAGCAATCCCACTACTGGGCGTATACCCTGAGAAAACTATACTTCAAAAAGAGTCATGTACCAAAATGTTCACTGCAGCTCTATTTACAATAGCCCGGAGATGGAAACAATCCCATGAGGTTTTGACTTAATAGTCTATATATGTACAAGACTTTTTAAAAAAATGCTAGTCTCTTTCCTGCCTAGAGGACTTCCTTTAGCATTTGTTGCAAAGCTGGTCTGGTGCACTGAATTCTCTTAGCTTTTTCTTGTTTGTAAAGCTTTTGATTTCTCCATCATATCTTAACTGGGTCTTGCTCTGGTGGGCGGGGCTGTGCTCAGTAATACTTTAATCCACTTGTTTGCTGCTGGGTGGGGCTGTGTTCCCTCCCTGTTAGTTGTTTGGCCTGAGGCAACCCAGTACTGGAGCCTACAGGCTATATAGTGGGGTTAGTGGCAGCCTCCAGGAGGGCTTACACCAATGGATACTTCCCAGAACTGCTGCTGCCAGTTCCCTTGCCCTCACTGTGAGCCACAGCTGCCTCCTGCCTCTGCAAGAGACCCTCCAACACAAGCAGGTAGGTTTGGTTCTACCTCCTACGGGGTCACTGCTCCTTTTCCTGGGTCCTGGTGCACACAAGACTTTGTGTGTGCCCTCCAAGAGTGGATTCTCTGTTTCTCCCAGTCCTGTGGAGTCCCTGCAATCAAATCCCACTGGCTTTCAAAGTCAGATTTCCTGGGAATCCCTAGTCCCATTGCCAGACTCCCAGGCTGAGAAGCCTGACATGCGGCTCAGAACCTTTAATCCAATGGGAGAACTTCTGTGGTATATTTGTTCTCCAGTTTGTGGGTTCCCCACCAGCGGGTATGGGATTTGATTTTATCGTGATTACATCCCTCCTACCGTCTCATTGCAGCTTCTCCTTTGTCTTTGGATGTGAGGTATCTTCTTTGGTGGGTTCCAGCATCTTCCTGTCAATCGTTGTTCCACAGTTAGTTGTCATTTTGGTGCTCTTGAAAAAGGAGGTGAGTGTACTTCCTTCTACTCCACCACCTTGAACCAATCTCCCCCAGCCAGTCTCTTAATGACTGTCCCATCCCCTCCAGCTATCTATCGAGGAGACTACTTATTCTTCCATACCCATCTCCAATGCCACCTCTTTGGGGGAAATATCTTGAATCCTCCCTAAGACAACGTCCTGTCCTCTGCACTCTCACAACTTGCTTTGGGTTTTTTTTTTTCTAGAGTACTTTTCATACTAAAACATAATTATGTATGTTCCCATTACCCCATTGTATCCATTTTCTAACTGATGCTGTAAGAAAGTGCCACACACAACATAAATGGACCAGTGATACCTTCAAGGTGGTGGAGGAGTAAGACGTGGAGATCACCTTCCTCCCCACAAATACACCAGAAATACATCTACATGTGTAACAACTCCTATAGAACACCTACTGAACGCTGGCAGAAGACCTCAGACTTCCCAAAAGGCAAGAAACTTTACACGTACCTGGCTACGGCAAAAGAGATAAAGAGACAAAAGATTAAGGAGAGGGGGCTTTCCTGGTGGAGCAGTGGTCGGGAGTCGGCCTGCCAATGCAAGGGACACGGGTTCGTGTCCCCTTCCGGGAAGATCCCACATGCCACGGAGCAGCTGGGCCCGTGAGCCATGGCTGCTGAGCCTGCACGTCCGGAGCCTGTGCTCCGCAACGGGAGAGGCCACAACAGTGAGAGGCCCGTGTACTGCAAAAAAAAAAAAAAAAGATTAGGGACAAGACCTGCACCTCTGGGAGGGACCTGTGAAGGAGGAAAAGTTTCCACACACTATGAAGCCCCTCCACTTGCGGAGACAGAGACTAGCAGGGGGGAAACTTCAGAGCCACGGAGGAGAGCTCAGCAATAGGGGTGCAGAGGGCAAAGTGGAGAGATTCCTGCACAGAGGATCAGTGCCAACCAGCACTCATAAACCTGAGAGGTTTGTCTGTTTACCCACCAGGGCGAGTAGGGTTTGGGAGCTGAGGCTCAGGCTTCAGAGGTCAGATCCCCGGGAGAGGACTGGGGTTGGCTTCATGAACACAGCCTGAAGGAGGCTAGTGCACAACAGCTAGCTGGGAGGGATCCAGGAAAAAGTCTAGAACTGCCTAAGAGGCAAGAGACTGTTGTTTCAAGGTGTGCAAGAAGAGAGGATTTAGAGCACCACCTAAATGAGCTCCAGAGACAGGCACAAGCTGTGGCTATCAGTACGGACCCGAGACAGGCATCAAATGCTAAGGCTGCTGCTGCAGCCACCAAGAAGCCTGTGTGAAAGCACAAGTTGCTTTCCACAGTGCAGCCCACCACTGGCAGGGTCCCAAGATACAGGGACAACTTCCCAGAACACACTGCCCGCCTCAGGCTGTTGCAATGTCATGCTGGTCTCTGCTGCAGCAGGCTCAACCCGCATTCCACACCCCTCCTTAGTTCCGGCCTGAGTCAGCCAGAGCCCCTTAATGAGTTGCTACATTAACCCCATCCTGTCTGGGTGAAGAACAGATGCCCGCAGGCGACCTACATGCAAAGGCAGGGCCATATCCAAAGTGGAAACCCAGGAGCTGAAAGAAAAGAAAGGGAAATTTCCCCCAGCAGCCTCAGGAGCAGTGGATTAGATCTCCACAATCAATGTGATGTACCCAGCATCTCTGGAATACCTGAATAGACAATGAATCATCCCAAAATTGAGGCAGTGGACTTTGGGAGCAACTATAGACTTGGGGTTTGCTTTCTGCATCTAATTTGTTTCTGGTCTTATGTTTATCTTAGTTTAGTATTTAGAGTTTATTATCGTTGGTAGATTTCTTTATTGATTTGATTGCTCTCTTCCTTTATATATATATATAGATAGATAGATAGATAGATATATTTTTTCTTTTTCTCTTTTTGTGAGTGTGTATAAATATGCTTCTTTGTGTGATTCTGTCTGTACAGCTTTGTTTTTATCATTTGTCCTAGAGCACTTTCTGTCCGTTTTTTGTTTGTTTGTTTTGTTTTGTTTGTATAGTTCTTAGCACTTGTTATCATTGGTGGATTTGTTTTTTGCTTTGGTTGCTCTCCTTTTTCCTTCTTTCTTTTTTTCTTATTACTTGTTAATTTTTAAATTTTTAGTAAGTTTTTTATTCTTATTTTAATAACTTTTAATTTCATTTTCTTTTCTTTCTTTCTTTCTTTCTTTCTTTCTTTTTTTCTTTCTTTCTCTCTCTCTTTCATTCTTTCTTTCCTTCTTACTTTCTTTCCTTTCCTCCCTTTTCTTGTGAGCCATGTGGCTGACGGGGTCTTGGTGCTACAGCAAGGTGCCAGGACTGTGCTAATACGGTGGGAGAGCCAAGTTCATAACATTGGTGCACCAGAGACCTCCCAGCTCCATGTAATATCAAACAGTGAAAGCTCTCCCAGAGATCTCCATCTCAATGTTAAGACCCAGCTCCACTCAATGACCAGCAAGCTACAGTGCAGGACACCCTATGCCAAACAACTAGCAAGACAGGAACACAACCACATACATTAGCAGAGAGGCTGCCTAAAATCATAATAAGGTCACAGACACCCCAAAACACACCGTCAGACTTGGTCCTGCCCACCAGAAACACAAGATCCAGACTCATCCACCAGAACACAGGCACCAGCCACCTCCACCAGGAGACCTACACAACCCACTGAACCAACCTTAGCCACTGGGGACAGACACAAAAAGCAACGGGAACTACGAACCTCCAGTCTGCAAAAACGAGACCCCAAACACAGTAAGTTGAGCAAAGTGAGAAGACATAGAAACACACAGCAGATGAAGGAGCAAGGTAAAAACCCACCAGACCAATCAAATGAAGAGGAAATAGGCAGTCTACCTGAAAAGTAATGCAGACTAATGATAGTAACCATGATCCAAAATCTTGTAAATAGAATAGAGAAAATACAAGAAACTTTTAACAAGGACCTAGAAGAACTAAAGAGCAAACAAACAATGATAAACAACACAATAAATGAAATTAAAAATTCTCTAGAAGGAGTCAAGAGCAGAATAACTGAGGCAGAGAAACAGATAAGTGACCTGGAAGATAAAATAATGGAAATAACTACTGGGAGCAAGAGGGCAGACAGCAGAAGCAAGAACAACTACAATCCTTCAGCCTGTGGAACAAAAACCACATTCACAGAAAGATAGACAAGATGAAAAGGCAGAGGGCTATGTACCAGATTAAGGAACAAGATAAAACCCCAGAAAAGCAACTAAATGAAGTGGAGGGAGGAAACTGCCCAGAAAAATAATTCAGAATAATGTTAGTGAAGATGATTCAGGACCTCGGAAAAATAATAGAGGGAAAGATTGAGAAGATGCAAAATGTTTAACAAAGACCTAGAAGAATTAAAGAACAAACAAACAGAAATGAACAATACAATAACTGAAATGAAAAATACACCAGAAGGAATCAATAGCAGAATAACTGAGGCAGAAGAACGGATAAGTGACCTGGAAGACAGAATGGTGGATTTCACTGCTGCACAACAGAATAAAGAAAAAAGAATGAAAAGAAATGAAGACAACCTAAAAGACAACTGGGACAACATTGAATGCAACAACATTCACACTATAGTGGTCCCAGAAGGAGAAGAGAGAGAGAAAGGACCCGAGAAAATATTTGAAGAGATTATAGCCGAAAATTTCCCTAACATGGGAAAGGAAATAGCCACTGAAATCCAGGAAGTGCAGAGAGTGACATACAGGATAAACCCAAGGAGAAACATGCCGAGACACATAGTAATCAAATGGGCAAAAATTAAAGACAAAGAAAAATTATTGAAAGCAGCAAGAGAAAGATGACAAATAACATACAAGGGAACTCCTATAAGGTTAACAGCTGACTTCTCAGCAGAAACTCTACAAGCCAAAAGAGAGTGGCATGATATATTTAAAGTGATGAAAGGGAAGAAACTACATCCAAGATTACTCTACCTGGCAAGGATCTCATTCAGATTCAGCAGAAAAATCAAAAGCTTTACAGACAAGCAAAAGCTAAGAGAATTCAGCACCACCAACCAGCTCTACAACAAGTGCTAAAGGAACTTCACTAAGTGGGAAACACAAGAGAAGAAAAGGACCTACAAGAACAAACCCAAAACAATCAAGAAAATGGAAAAAGGAATATACATATCCATAATTACCTTAAAGGTGAATGGAATAAATGCTCCAACCAAAATACACAGGCTCGCTGAATGGATACAAAAACAAGACCCATATATATGCTGTCTCTAAGAGACCCAATTCAGACCTAGGGACAAATACAGACTGAAAGTGAGGGGATGGAAAAAGATATTCCATTCAAATGGAAATCAAAAGAAAGCTGGAGTAGCAACACTCATATCAGATAAAACAGACTTTAAAATAACAAATGTTACAAGAGACAAGGAAGTTCACTACATATTAATCAAGGGATCAATCCAAGAAGAAGATATAATAATTATACATGCATGCAATATAGGAGCACCTCAATACATAAGGCAAATGCTAACAGGTATAAAAGAGGAAATCAACAGTAACACAGTAATAGTAGGGGACTTTAAAATCTCACTTACACCAATAGACAGATAATCCAGAAAGAAAATTAATAAGGAAACACAAGCTTTAAATAACACAGCAGACCTGATATATTTAATTGACATTATAGATGTTCCTTCTAAAAACAGCAGATTATACTTTCTTCTCACATGCACATGGAACATTCTCTAGGATAGATAACATCTTGGGTCACAAATCAAGCCTCGGTAAATTTAAGAAAATTGGAAAAAATATCAAGCATCTTTTCCAACCATAATGCTATGAGATTAGAAGTAAACTACAGGGGAAATAAAGTAAAAAACACAAACACATGGAGTCTAAAAAATATGTTACTAAATAACCAAGAGATCACTGAAAAAGTCAAAGAGGAATCAAAAATTACCCAGAGACAAATAACAATAAAAACATGACAGTCCAAAACCTATGGGATACAGCAAAATCAGTTCTCAGAGAGAAATTTATAGCAATACAATCCTACCTCAAGAAACAAGAAAAATCTCAAATGAACAATCTAACCTTACACCTAAAGGAACTACAGAAAGAAGAACAAACAAAAACCAAAGTTAGTAGAAGGAAAGAAATCTTAAAGATAAGAGCAGAAATAAATGAAATAGAAACAAAGAAAACAATAACAAAGATCATTAAACCAAAAAGCTGTTCTTTGAGAAGATAAAAAAAATTATAATAAACTTTTAGGCAGACTCCTCAAGAAAATAGGGAGAGGACTCAAATCAGTAAAATTAGAAGTGAAAAAGGAGAAGTTAGAACAGACCCACAGAAACACAGAGCATCATAAGAGACTAGTACAAGAAACTCTATTCCAATAAAATGGAAAACCTAGAAGAACAGCCACAAATTTGTGTACAACCAGGAATTCTTAGAAAGGTATAACCTTCCAAGAGTGAACCAGGAAGAAATAGAAAATATGAACCAATTCAGCAATAAAAATAAATGAAATTGAGTTATTTGTAGTGAGGTGGATGGACCTAGTGTCTGTCATACAGAGGGAAGTAAGTCAGAAAAAGAAAAACAAATACTGTATCCTAACACATATATATGGAATCTAAAAAAAGAAAAGGTTCTGAAGAACCTGGGGCAAGATAGGAATAAAGACACAGAAGTAGAGAATTGACTTGAGGACACGGGGAGGGGGAAGGGTAAGCTGCGACAAAGTGGGAGAGTGGCATGGACATATATACACGACCAAATGTAAAATAGATAGCTAGTGGGAAGCAGCCACATAGCACAGAGAGATCAGCATGGTGCTTTGTGACCTCCTAGAGGGGAGGGATATGGAGGTTGGGAGGGAGATGCAAGAGGGAGGAGATATGGGATATATGTATAAGTATAGCTGATTCGCTTTGTTATAAAGCAGAAAGTAACACACCACTGTAAAGTAATTATACTCCAATAAAGATGTTAAATATATATATATATATATATATATATATATATATATAAACAAACAGTCCAATCAAAAAAATGGGCAGAAGACCTAAATAGACACTTCTCCAAAGAAGACATACAGGTAACCAAGAAGCACATGAAAAGCTGCTCAGCATCACTAATAATTAGAGAAATGCAAATCAAAAGTAAAATGAGGTATTACCTCCACCAGTTAGAATGGGCATCATCAGAAAATCTACAAACAACAAATGCTGAAGAGGGTGTGGAGAAAAGGAACACTCTTGCACTGTTGGTGGGAATGTAAATTGATACAGCCATTATGGAGAACATTATGAAGGTTCCTTACAAAACTAAAAACAGAATTACCATATGATCCAGCAATCCCACTACTGGTCATATACCCAGAGAAAACCATAATTCAAAAAGACATAAGCACCCAATATTCAGTGCAACCCTATTACAATAGCCAGGTCATGGAAGCAACCTAAATGCCCAACGACAGAAGAATGGATAAAGAAGATGTGGTACATATATACAATGGAATATTACTCAGCCATAAAAGGAACAAAATTGGGTAATTTGTAGAGATGTGGATGGACCTAGAGACTGTCATGCAGAGTGAAGTAATTCAGAAAAAGAAAAACAAATATCATATATAACGTATATATGTGGAATCTAGAAAAATATACAGAAGAACTGGTTTGCAAGGCAGAAATAGAGATACAGGTGGTAGACAACAAACGTATTGACACTAAGGAGGGAAAGTGGGGTAGATGTGTGGTGGTGGTGGGATAAATTTGGAGATTGGCATTCACATATATATACTATGTGTAAAATAGATAACTAATAAGAACCTGCTGTGTAAAAAAATAAAATAAAATTCAAAAAAACCATAAAGAACGACACCAAAAAAAAAAAAGGCTTCAGGGTAGTAATGTGTAGAGTGATAGTAAGATGGGTTATAATAAAAACAAATTTCAATCTCGAAAAAAAGAGGATAGGAGAAGTTTTCCCATGAAAATGGAAATAAAAAGATAGCTCAGGTAGCAATATTTATATCATTCAAAATAGACAAAAAATAGGCTGTAACAAGAGAAAAAAATTACATAATGATAAAGGGGTCAACCCAATGAGAAGCTAGAACAATTGTAAATATTTATGCAGCCAACATAAAAGCACCTAAATACATCAAGCAACTTTTAACAAACATAAAGGGAGAATTTGACAGTAACACAATAATACTGGAGATTTTAAAAGTCACCTACATCAGTGGACAGATCATCCAGACAGAACTACAATAAGAAAAATCTGGCCTTAAAGACACATTATAACAAATAGACTTAGAAGATATATATAAAAGATTTTATCCAAAAGCAGCAGAATATACACTTTTTTCAAGTGCACATGGAACCTTCTCAAGGATAGACCATATGTTGGGACACAAAACAAGTCTCCATAAATGTAAGAAGATTGAAATCATATCAGTCATCTTTTCCAACCACAGTGGTGTAATACTAGAATGAACTTCAAAAAAAAAATGAAAACCAGAACTGCAAGGAGGCTAAACAACATGCTACCAAACAACAAATGGGTCACTGAAAAAAAAAGGAACTCAAAAAATACCTGGAGACTAAGGAAAATACAAATGTAACAGTCCAAAATCTATTAGATTCAGCAAAAAGCAGCAAAAAGAGAGAATTTTATAACCAATACAAGCCTACATCAGGAATCAAGAAAAATCTCAAGTAAACAGTGTAACCATATGCCTAAAGGAACTAGAAAAAAACCCCACCAAAGTAGAAAGAATGAAATGATAAAGATCAGAGCAGAAAGAAATGAAATAGAGACTAAAAACATTAGAGAACATCAATGAAACTTATACCTGGTTCTATGAAAAGATTAACAAATTGATAAACCTTTAGCAAGAGTTATGTAGACAAAATGAGAGCGAGCCTAAATATGTAAAGTAAGAATAAAAGAGAAGTTACAATTGACACCACTGATATAGAAAGATCATAAGAGATTACTACACTTATACACCAATAAAAATGGACAACCTGGAAGAAGTGGGTAAATTCCTAGAAGCATACAATCTCCCAAGAGTGTTTCAGGAAGAAATAGATAATATGAATGGACCAATTACCAGTAATGAAATTAATTCACTAATAAAAAAATTAACTCCCAACAATAAAAAGTTCAGGACCAGATGCCTTCACATGTGAATTTGACCAACATTTAAAGAAGAGTTAACACCTATTTTTTCACAGCATTCCAAAAAATGAAGAGAAAATAACACTTTTGAACTCATTATATGAGGCCATCATCATTCTGATATGAAAATCAAAGACACCACAATAAAGAAAATTACAGACCAATATCACTGATGAACATAGATGCAAAAATCCTCAACAAAATATTAGCAAACAAATTTCAACAATACAATAAAAAGATCATATACCATGATCAAATGGATTTATCCCAGGGATGCAAGCGTGGTCCAATATTTGCAAATCAATCAATGTGATACACCACATTAACAAAATGAAGACTTAAAATCATATGTATCATCTCAACAGATGCAAAAAAAGACGTTTGACAAAATTCAACATCCATTTATGATAAAAAAAAAACCTCTCAACAAAGTGGGTATAGAACAAAGTGAGTATAGAATTGGGTATATGACAAAACTACAGCCAACATCATACTAAAAATTCAAAAGCTGAAATTATTTTCTAAGTTCAGGAATGAGACAAGGGTGCCCAGTCTCCCCACCTTTATTCAACATAGTGTTGGAAGTCCTATCAACAGTAATCAGATGGTAAAAGAAGGAAAGAGAATCTGAATTAGAAGGAAATAAGTAAAATTGTCACTGTTCGCACATGACATGATAATATATGTACAAAATTCTAAAGATACCACCAAAGTACTACTAGAACTAATAAATGAATTTAGTAAAATTGTGGGATATGAAATTAATTACAGAAATCTGTTGTGTTTCTATACACAAACAATGAACTATCAGAAAGGGAAATTAATTTTTAAAATTCCATTTACAATTGCATCAGAAAGATAAAAATACATAGAAATAATCTTTATAAAGCTTATTTAATCTCTCTAAGACAGGTACAAGTATGATATTGATGTGCTTATAAAACTGTGATGTGCTTGGAAAGCTATAAGATTTTAATTAAAGAAATTGAAGACAACACAAACAAATGGAGAATTATGCAGTGCTCATGGATTGAAAGAATTAATATTGTTAAAATGTCCATAATACTCAAGGCAATCTACAGATTTATTGCAATCCCTATCAAAATGCCAATGCATTTTTTCACAGAACTGGAACAAATTCTAAAATTTATATTGAGACACAAAAGACCTTAACTAGCCAAAACAATCGTGAGAAAAACATCCAAATGTGGGGTATCATATTCCCTGATTTCAAACTGTACTACAAAGCTATGGTAATCAAAACATTATGGTAGTGGCACAAAAACAGACACAAAGATTAATGGAACAGAATAGAAAGTCCATAAACAAACCGTCTCTTATATGGTCAATTAATCTTTGGCAGCCTCATCAACAAATGGTATTGAGTAAAGTGGACAGTTACATGCAGAAGAGTCAAACTGGACTACTTTCTCACACCACATACAAAAATAAACTCAAAATGGATTAGAGGTTTGAATGTAATACCTGAAACCATAAAACTCCCAGAAGAAAACATAGGCAGTACACTTTTAGACATCAGTCTTAGCAATATTTTTTCAGATACGTCTCCTCAGGAAAGGGACTCAAAAACAAAAAAAAAAAAACAAATGAGACTACATCAAACTAAAAAGATTTTTACAGCAGAGGAACCTATCAACAAATAAAAAAGGTATCCTACTGAGTGGAAGAAGATATTTGAAAATGATATATCTGATAAGGAGTCAATATCCAAACTATATGTAGAACTCATACAACTCAACATCAAAAACAAACAACCCAGTTATAAAATCGGCAGAAGACTGAATAGACATATTTTTCTAGGAAGACATATAGATGACCAATAGACACATGGAAAAAATGCCCAACATTAATAATCATCAAGAAAATGAAAATCAAACCACAATAAGGTACCATCTTACATCTTTCAGAATTGCTATCATCAAAAGACAACAAATAACAAGGTGTTGACAAGGATGTGGATTAAAGTAGAGCCCTCATGCACTGTTGGAGGCATTGTACACTGGTGAAGCCACTATGCAAAACAGTATGAAGGCTTCTCAATAAATTAAAATAGAACTACCATATGATCTAACAATTTCACTTCTGGGTATTTACCCAAAATAAAACACTAATTGAAAAAAGATATATGCATCTCAGTGTTCATTGCAGCATTATTTATAATAGCCAAGATATGGAAGCAAACTAAGTGTCCATTGATAACTGAATGGATAAAGAAGTCATGGTATAAGATACAGTAAAAGTTACGTGGCCATAAAAAAATGAAATCTTGCCATCTGCAACAACATAGATAGACCTAAAGAGTTTTATTCTAAGTGAAATACATCAGTCAGAAAAAAGCCAATACAATGTGATTTCACTTATATATAGAACCTAAAAAATAAATAAAATGAACAAACAAAACAAAACAGACTCATCTACAGAGAAATGGTGTTTGCCAGAGGGAGGGGTTTGGGGTGGGAAAAATAGGTGAAGTGGATTCAGAGGTACAAACCTCCAGTTGTGTAATATTTAAGTCATAGGGATATAATATACAGCATAAAAAATTTGGTCAGTAATATTGTAATAACTTACTATAGGGACGGATATTTACTATACTTATTTGTGCAATCACTTTATACTATATACAAATTTCAAATCATTATGTAGTACACATGAAACCAACATAATATTGTATGTTAACTGTATTTCAATTAAAAAAAGAAAGAGCATGTGATGTGAAACAATGTATATAAAGGAAAACATTTTATTATTTATTTTTATAATTTTAATTTTATATTGGAGTATAGTTGATTGACAATGCTGTGTTAGTCTCAGGTGTACAGCAAAGTGATTCAGTTATACATATACATGTATCTATTCTTTATAAAATTATTGTCCCATTTAGGTTATTACAGAGTATTGAGCCTGTGCTATAGAGTAGGTCCTTGTTGGTTATCTATTTTAAATATAGCAGTGTGTACACGTCAATCCCAAATTCCCCATCTATCCTCCCTCCTACCCTTCTTCCCTGGTAACCATGAGTTCGTTTTCAAAGTCTGTGAGTCTGTTTTGAGTAAAGTGATCTCATTGGAGATAAGTTTCTAGATTTTTATCAAAGTGAAAATAAATGTGATTTCACTGTCCAGAAGATGACGGAAGACACGGAAATCACCTTCCTCCCCACACATACATCAGAAATACATTCTACATGTGGAAAAACTCCTACAGAACACCCACTGAATGCTGGCAGAAATCCTCAGACCTCCAAAAGGCAAGAAACTCCCCATGTACCTGGGTAGGGAAAAGGAAAAAAGAATAAACAGAGACAAAAAGAACAGGGATGGGACCCACACCAGTGGGAGGGAGCTGTGAAGGAGGAAAGGTTTCCACACACTAGGAAGCCCCTTCACGGGCGGAGACTGTGGGTAGCGGAGGGGGTAAGCTTTGGAGCCGCAGAAGAGGGCGCAGCAACTGGGGTGCGGAGGGCAAAGCAGAGAGATTACCGCACAGAGGATCGGTGCTGACCAGCACTCACCAGGCTGAGAGGCTTGTCTGCTCACCCGCCGGGACGGGCGGGGGATGGGAGCTGAGGCTCGGCTTCAGTCGGATCCCAGGGAGAGGAATGGGGTTGACTGCATGAACACAGCCTGAAGGGGGCTACCGCACCACGGCTAGCCGGGAGGAAGTCCGGGAACAAGTCTGGAACTGCCGAAAAAGGCAAGAGACATTTTCTTCCCTTTTTGTTTCCTGGTGTGCGAGGACAGGGGATTAAGAGCGCTGCTTAAGGGAGCTCCAGAGACAGGCGCGAGCCGCGGCTAACAGCGCGGACCACAGAGACAGGCATAAGATGCTAAGGCTGCTGCTGGCAGCCACCAAGAAGCCTGTGAGTGAGCACAGGTCACTCTCCACACCTCCCTTCCGGGGAGCCTGTGCAGCCCGCCACTGCCAGGGTCCTGGGATCCAGGGACAACTTCCCCGGGAGAACGCATGGCGCGCCTCAGGCTGCTGCAACATCCTGCTGGCCTCTGCTGCCGCAGGCTCGCCCCGCATCCACACGCCTCCCTCCCCCCGGCCTGAGTGAGCCAGAGCCCCCGAATCAGCTGATCCTTTAACCTCTCCTGTCTGAGCTAAGAACAGACACCCTCCAGCGACCTACATGCAGAGGCGGGGCGAAATCCAAAGCTGAGCCCTGGGAGCTGTGCGAAAAAAGAAGAGAAAGGGAAATTTCTCCAAGCAGCCTCAGGAGCAGCGGATTAAATCTCCACAATCAACTTGATGTGCCCTGCATCGGTGGAATACCTGAATAGACAAGGAATCATCCCAAATTGAGGAGGTGTATTCTGAGAGCAAGATTTATTATTTTTCCCCTTTTCCTCTTTTTGTGAGTTTGTATGTGTATGCTTCTGTGTGAGATTTTGCTGTATAGATTTGCTTTCACCATTTGTCCTAGGGTTCTGTCCGTCCGTTTTTTTTCTTTACTTAAATTTTTTTTTCTTAATAATTAGTTTTTATTTTAATAATTTTAGCCAGGAGTCAGTGCTGTGCCCCTGAAGTGGGACAACCACTGCAGGATGCTGGTCCACAAGACATCTCCCTACTTGAAGTAATATCAAATGGCAAAAATCTCCCAGAGATCTCCATCAACAACAAGAACCAGATCCACTTAACGACCAGCAATCTACAGTGCTGGGCACCCTATGCCAAACAACTAGAAACACAGGAACACAACCCCACCTATTTGCAGAGAGGCTGCCTAAATCATAATAAGGCCACAGACACACCAAAACACACCACCAGACATGGACTTGTCCACCAGAAAGACAAGACCCAGGCTCATCCACAAGAACACAGGCACTAGTCCCCTCCACCAGGAAGCCTACACAACACACTGAACCAACATTAGTCACTAGGGAGAGACACCAAAAACAACAGGAACTACGAATCTGCAGCCTGCAAAATGGAGACCACAAACACAGTAAGATAAGCAAAATGAGAAGACAGAAAAAAACACAGCAGATGAAGGAGCAAGATAAAAAACCCACCAGACCTAACAAATGAAGAGGAAATAGACAGTCTACCTGAAAAAGAATTCAGAATAATGATAGTAAAGATGATCCAAATTCTTGGAAATAGAATAGACAAAATGCAAGAAACATTTAACAAGGACCTAGAAGAACTAAAGATGAAACAAGCAATGATGAACAACTCAAGAAATGAAATTTAAAATACTCTAGAAGGGATCAATAGCAGAATAACTGAGGAAGAAGAACAGATAAGCGACTGGAAGATAAAATAGTGGAAATAACTACTGCAGAGCCGAATAAAGAAAAAAGAATGAAAAGTAACTGAGGACAGTCTCAGAGACCTCTGGGACAACATTAAACGCACCAACATGCAAATTATAGGGTTCCCAAAAGAAGAAGAGAAAAACAAAGGGACTGAGAAAATATTTGAAGAGGTTATAGCTGAAAACTTCCCTAATATGGGAAAGGAAACAGTTATCAAGTCCAGGAAGCACAGAGAGTGCCATACAGGAAAATCTCCAAGGAGAAACACACCAAGACACATACTAATCAAACTGTCAAAAGTAAATACAAAGAAAACATATTAAAAGCAGCAAGGAAAAACAACAAATAACACACAAGGGCATCTCCATAAGGTTAACAGCTGATCTTTCAGCAGAAACTCTGCAAGCCAGAAGGCAGTGGCAGGACATATTTAAAGTGATGAAGGCGAAAACCTGCAACCAAGATTATTCGACCCAGCAAGGATCTCATTCAGATTTGATAGAGAAACTAAAACCTTTACACACAAGCAAAAGCTGAGAGAGTTCAGCACCACCCACCAGCTTTACAACAAATGCTAAAGGAACTACTCTAGGCAAGAAACACAAGAGAAGGAAAAGACCTACAATAAAAAACCCAAACAATTAAAAAATGGGAATAGGAACATACAAATAAATAATTACCTTAAATGTAAATGGATTAAATACTCCACCAAAAGACACAGAGTGGCTGAAGGATACAAAAACAAGACCCATATATATGGTATCTACAAGAGACCCACTTCAGACCTAGGGACCCTAGAGACTGAAAGTGAGGGGATGGAAAAAGATATTTCATGCAAATGGTAACCAAAAGAAGCTGGAGTAGCAATTCTCATATCAGACAAAAGAGACTTTAAAAAAGACTATTACAAGAGACAAAGAAGGACACTACATAATGATCAAGGGATCATCCAAGAAGAAGATATAACAATAGTAAATATTTATGCACCCAAAGTAGTAGCACCTCAATACAGAAGGCAACTACTAACAGCTATAAAAGGGGAAATGACAGTAACACACTTATAGTAGGGGACTTTAACATGCCACTTTCACCATGGACAGATCATCCAAAATGAAAATAAATAAGGAAACACAAGCTTTAAGTGATACATTAAACAAATGTACTTAATTGATATTTATAGGACATTCCATCCCAAAACAACAGAATACACATTATTCTTAAGTGCTCATAGAACATTCTCCAGGAGAGATCATATCTTGGGTCACAAATAAACCCTTGGTAAACTTAAGAAAATTGAAATTGTATCAGTATCTTTTCTGACCACAACATTATGAGACTAGATATCAATTACAGGAAAAAGATCTGTAAAAAATACAAACAAATGGAGGCTAAACAATACACTACTCAATAATGAAGTGATAACTGAAGAAATCAATGAGGAACTAAAAAAATACCTAGAAACAAATGACAATGGAGACGGACGACCTAAAACCTATGGGATGCAGCATCAGCAGTTCTAAGAGGGAAGTTTATAGCAAAGCAATCCTACCTTAAGAAGCAGGAAACATCTGGAATAAACAACCTAACATTACACCTAAAGCAATTAGAGAAAGAAGAACAAAAAAAACCCAAAGTAAGCAGACGGAAATAAATCATAAAAATCAGATCAGAAATAAATGAAAAAGAAATGAAGGAAACAGTAGCAAAGATCAGAAAACTAAAGCTGTTCTTTGAGAAAAAAAAATTGATAAGCCATTAGCCAGATCACAAGAAGAAAGGGAGAAGACTCAAATCAACAGAATTAGAAATGAAAAAGGAGAAGTAACAACTGACACTGCAGAAACACAAAAGATCATGAGAGATTACTACAAGCACTCTATGCCAATAAAATGGATACCTGGAAGAAACGGACAAATTCTTAGAATGCACAACCTGCCAAGACTAAATCAAGAAGAAATAGAAAATATGAACAGAACAATCACAAGCACTGAAATTGAAACTGTGATTTAAAATCTTCCAACAAAAAAAAGCCAGGACCAGATGGCTTCACAGGTGAACTCCATTAAACATTTTCAGAAGAGCTAACACCTATCCTTCTCAAACTCTTCCAAAATATCACAGAGGGAGGACACTCCAAAACTCTTTCAATAAGGACACATCACCCTGATACCAAAACAGTCAAGGATTTCACAAAGAAAGAACTCTGCAGTCCAAATATCATTGATGAACATAGATGCAAAATCCTCAACAAAATACTAGCAAACAGAATCCAACAACACATTAAAAGGATCATACACCATGATCAGTGGGGTTTATTCCAGGAATGCAAGGATTCTTCAATATACGGAAATCATCAACATGATAAACCATACTAAGAAATTGAAGGAGAAATACCATATGATCATCTCAATAGATGCAGAGAAAGCTTTCGACAAAATTCAACCTCATTTATGATAAAAACCCTGAAGAATGTAAGGATAGAGGGAACTTTCCTCATCATAATAAACGCCATATATGACAAACCCACAGCCAACATCATCCTCAATGGTGAAAAAACTGAAACATTTCCACTAAGATTAGAACAAGGACAAGGTTGCCCACTCGCACCACTCTTATTCACATAGTTTGGAAGTTTTAGCCACAGAATTCAAAGAACAAAAGGAAATAAAAGGGATCCAATCTAGCAAAGAAGTAAAGCTGTCACTGTTTGGCAGATGACATGATGCTATACATAGAGAATCCTAAAGATGCTACCAGAAAACTACTAGAGCTAATAATGAATTTGGTAAAGTAGCAGGATACAAAATTAATGCACAGAAATCTCTGGCATCCTATACACTAATGATGAAAAATCTGAAAGTGAAATCAAGAAAACACTCCCATTTACCATTGCAACAAAAAGAATAAAATATCTAGGAATAAACCTACCTAAGGAGACAAAAGACCTGTATGCAGAAAATTATAAGACACTGATGAAAGAAATTAAAGATGATACAAATAGATGGAGAGATATACCATGTTCTTGGATTGGAAGAATCAACATTGTGAAAATGACTCTACTACCCAAGCAATCTACAGATTCAATGCAATCCCTATCAAACTACCACTGGCATTTTTCACAGAACTAGAACAAAAAATTTCACAATTTGTATGGAAACACAAAGACCCCGAATAGCCAAAGCAATCTTGAGAACGAAAACGGGCTGGAGGAATCAGGCTCCCTGACTTCAGACTATACTACAAAGCTACAGTAATCAAGACAGTATGGTACTGGCACAAAAACAAAGATAGATCAATGGAATAGGATAGAAGCCCAGAGATAAACCACGCACATATGGTCACCTTATCTTTGATAAAGGAGGCAGGAATGTACAGTGGAGAAAGGACAGCCTCTTCAATAAGTGGTGCTGGGAAAACTGGACAGGTACATGTAAAAGTATGAGATTAGATCACTCCCTAACACCATACACAAAAATAAGCTCAAAATGGATTAAAGACCTAAATGTAAGGCCAGAAACTATCAAACTCTTAGAGGAAACATAGGCAGAACACTCTATGACATAAATCACAGCAAGATCCTTTTTGACCCACCTCCTAGAGAAATGGAAATAAAACAAAAATAAACAAATGGGACCTAATGAAACTTCAAAGCTTTGCACAGCAAAGGAAACATAAAGAAGACCAAAAGACAACCCTCAGAATGGAGAAAATATTTGCAAATGAAGCAAATGAAGCAACTGAAAAAACAAGGATTAATTTCTCCAAAATTATAGAAGCCAGCGTCATGCAGCTCAATAACAACAACAACAATCAAAACCAAACCAAAATGGGCAGAAGAACATAAATAGACATTTCCCAAAGAAGATATACAGATTGCCAACAAACACATGAAAGAATGCTCAACATCATTAATATTAGAGAAATGCAACTCAAACTACAATGAGATATCGCCTCCCACCAGTCAGAATGGCCATCATCAAAAAATCTAGAAACAATCAATGCTGGAGAGGTGTGGAGAAAATGGAACAGTCTTGCACTGCTTGTGTGAATGTGAATTGGTACAGCCACTATGGAGAACAGTATGGATGTTCCTTAAAAAATTACAAATAGAACTACCATATGACCCAGCAATCCCACTACTGGGCATATACCCTGAGAAAACCATAACTCAAGAAGAGCCATGTACCAAAATGTTCATTGCATTTCTATTTACATAGCCTGGAGATGGAAACGCCTAAGTGTCCCATCATCAGATGAATGGATAAAGAAGATGTGGCACATATATACAATGGAATATTACTCAGCCATAAAAAGAAACGAAATTGAGTTATTTGTAGTGAGGTGGATGGACCTAGAGTCTGTCATACAGATGAAGTAAGTCAGAAAGAGAAAGCAAATAACCATATGCTAACACATATATATGGAAATCTAAAAAAAAAAAAAAAAGGTCATGAAGAACCTAGGCACGACAGAATAAAGACACAGACCTACTAGAGAATGGACTTGAGGATATGGTGAGGGGGAAGGGTAACTGTGACAAGTGAGAGAGTGGCATGGACATATTACACTACAAAAGTAAATTAAGCTAGTGGAAGCAGCCGCATAGCAGAGGGAGATCAGCTACTGCTTTGTGACTCACCTATAGGCGTGGGATATGAGGGTGGGAGGGAGGGAGATGCAAGGAGGAGAGATTTTAGAACATATGTATATTATAACGAGTCACTTGTGTATAAAGCGAACTAACACACCATTGTAAAGCAATTATACTCCAATAAGATGTTAAAAAAAAATTGAT